>NC_056746.1:988833485-988853485 GCF_019279795.1 Protopterus annectens | reverse complement strand
AATCCCTAAATACCGAAAGACCAGAAGCACGAATTTCAAAATCCTGAACACTTCACTAAACATACACCACACACGTACACATACACACACCTTCACTCAAAACACAAACACAAAAATCTACACTACATACAAGTAGAGGGGCAAGCCCCCCTGCACCCCCCTACTTAAATATTCTAACTCCAAGGTCACATTACACAGACAAACACACAAAAACACCACCACACACCTACATTCCCCTGGCACACACACATCACAGTCACAACATACACTTACACACCCACTAAAGCCCCTAACCAACACACTGAAACATAGATACTTAACTGACATTCCACCTATCCATTCACAAACCACAACACCAGAAGAGCTACTTCAACATCTCCGAACTTGGGAATTTTGAAATACACACTTCTGGTCTTTCAGTATTTAGGGGTTTCAGCTATATGGTCTTGAGATTTTGAAATTCGATATTTCAAAATTTCGAGATTATATAGTGAACCCATGTATGCATGTATAGATAAGGTACCACCTCGTTGACAGTCCTTCAAATGAAATTCTAAAACTGATTAAATATTCTTTAATGTTACAGGCAGTAGAAATATAATTAACATATGCTTTACATATCATCAGTATGAAAATGCCCCATGATTTATATTATTTACAAAGTCCAGATTGCGCATATCCTATCCCACATATAAACAAGATATCACATTCAGTGTTTTCTAGAATCTGGCATTAATATATCCAAAACACTTAAAAACAAATGAAGAGGTAACAGATGAAGTATAATGAGGTAATGAGGCATGATGATTATGCAGCACTCCAAGTATATTGTAGCCTACTTTGCCAAAAAAATAAAATTAAAAAAAATCATGCAGCTATACTTTTTATTATTAATATACCTCTTTGGTACTCATTCTAATACACAGGAAGTCAAAGCAGACAGTTCTGAACTCTATTAATATCATATAGTATTAGCCCTGCTGGACAGTACTAATCTTCCAGACATAATATGGGTCTCTACAAGTGGCCATGAGTATCATTATGGTCTTAGTAAAGGGTTAAGTCAAGAATGCTCTGGAAGTAAATCTGCAGTCCCTAAAGGCTCCAAGCATATTTTTACCTAGTTTTAACCTCTTTTGGTGGTCTGGTTCGACTTGGAATTTATCCCTCATATACTACAGGTTTTCCTTTCTGCTTGCCCTAGTCAGTTCCTGCCTGGAATTTCATAGGTAGTTATGAAGCTAAAAATCCTGGGGACCTTTTTAAGCCATGCTTCCCAAGAGTGAGAATCAAACCTTGCATCTTGTTTCTGTAAGGTAGAAAACCTTAACCGTTATGCCAACACCCTTCTTTCCTACTGTATCTCATTCTCAGTAATGACTAAATGTCAGCATTAACTTGAACAATTGAGTCACTATTCATCTCACCTCTCAGATTATTTGTTTGGGAATTCTGAGCAATGCCAAAGATAATAGGCAACAAAAGCCCAGAATCAGGGACAATTTTTAAATATTACTCAAATTCACTCAATTCTGGCATTACAGATTGACTGCAATTTTAATTTACCAGAATATCAAACATTTAATGAGGGACAGAGCAAAAATATGCTATTTACTCCAAAACAACACCTTAACCAGAAACACACATTTCATATTACCAAAGAGGCAACATTGGATACAGCTGACAAACATGGCACTCATGGTCAGATTAAAACATTCCATCATATTTTATATTCCTATCTATTTGTCTGTCTATCTATCTAGCTATCTAGCCCCTGGTCCTCATCTACTGATATTCTGTCTTACCATAGTCTCTTATCACTCTCCCCACAAGGTATCCTCCCTTCATTTAATTTCCAGTCCTCTCCTCACAAGTATTTCTTCAGACTGTGTTGAATTCCATGTGCATTTTCAGAGGGCCATACACCAAAAAACTAGATGCCATGTTGTTGCTTCAAAACACAGTGTGCACTGGTGTCCCAGTGGTGTGCATGATTCCCAGCACACCCTCCTAATACAACACTCTGTTATCCCTTCACCTTGCACCCTAGCCACAGGTCATTACAGACACTCTGACCTGAAATGGAATTCTGCCACTACCATAAGGGATGGGCAAAAACTCACCCCACCTTTCACACCAACTCCCCAAGGCTGTTACTAAAGCTGTCTCACTGGCAGCATATATCAGCATACAGAAAATGAATGAAATCTTTAAAGCAAACATAATTTTAAATTTCTGACAAAACAGCTTGCATCTTAGATGTTATCTGTCATGACTGAGTCATTATTTAAACATCCTCGTTGAACCAATTATCATCATTTTAACATCTTCGCTGAACTATTAATCATATTTTACAGTTATATTTGCTTTAAACAGCTATTCTTATCAGAGATGGATTTCAATTTCTTCTTCTGCCTGACGGAGCAGTAACAACAGCAAATGCAAAACCATTTTTGTTTAGTTTAAAGCCTATCAAATGTGTTGGCTAAACTTAATAATTTTAGTATAAAATATATATTAATAATTTTGGTTTGCTTTTACAGTAACCACACATATTAAACTTAATTAAAACTGCCTGTTCTCATGAAAACCACCAGAAATTGAAGTACTACTTTAACTTAGATTGTGGACTTTTACATTACTGAGGTGCCTGAAGAAAGATTTACTTCAAATAGCTTAGCAAACATGGACTGCAAGTGTAGATAAGAAAGGTGATTTGTAGTACACAGGGGGAAAGCTAGAGGCAGGAGTTAGATGAGGGCATAAAAGTGGTGATTGGGAGAACTTAGTATGGAGAGAAAGAATGCAATCCTAACAGTTCTGTAATTGTGTGACCACAAACAATGAATGACATATCCTTGGGATGCCATTTTGCACCTGGGATAGATTACTCTCATTTGTTTTTTTTTTTGGAGTATAGGTATGGGTTAAGTAGGGAAGAAGGCATGCCCAGTATGACATCTTTCTTCTAGTCGCTTATTGAACCTAACATAACCGTTCACCTCCTTTTTTCATATTTATTAGGTTACAAAACCCAGGCCTTCCATTATAGATAAATTTCTTGGGGTGACATATTGTTTACTAAGTCTACAAAAGAGAATCTGTTTGGCATCAAGGGTTTTTGGTAGATACTATTTATTAAGACCTATGGGATTACACACCTAGCTGAAATTCTTTTTTTCATTCTTTTTATTGCATTTTATTGTACTGCATCATGCAATCAAGTGTTTCACCTTAGCATTTGTATGCTAAGAATATTGTGGGGAATGTTTAACTATTGATTATGTAACTGTGCCTCTGTTTTCTTTAGGTTCGTGAGATATGGTTATATCCTGCATCTACATTTTTTTGTCCTTATTCAGAATAACAAAAAATTGTTTAGAGGGGGAAGAAAAGGTCTACTTCAAATAATCAAGAATGGTATGAACAGTCAGCTCCTCCAGAATGTAATCATTTAGAGGAAACAAGTTTGTGAACAGCATATGGTTAACACATTACTGTTTTGAGACTGTTGCAGACAGGTACCTTTTGTTACCTGTGAGCTATTAGATGTAATTCATAATCAGGTGAAACATATAATAAGATAACAACAACCATTTTGTTATAAACAATGCACAGCATAATTCTGGTTTTCAGCCTTTCAGACATAAATTTAACAATATATCAAAAACACAGCAAAAAATTAACAATACACTGCAAATTAAGGAATCAACTTACTTGGCAGCTTTAAGTTCTTTCAGAAGACATAATTGCCAATGAAGTTTTCTCCCACTTTGTTTTTGGTGAGTCTTCTTGATGGAATGAAGTATGTGGTAATCAATCAGATTTGAGGCTGCCATCTATTTTGACTCAAAGTAGTTTAGTTTGGCTTATGGTTTCTATTTTTGTGTTATTACTTGAGATAATATGAAATGTGTGTTTCTGGTTAAGGTGTTGCTTTGGAGTAAATAGCATACTTTTGTGCGTGTGTGTGTGTGTGTGTGTGTGTGTGTGTGTGTGTGTGTGTGTGTGTGTGCACGCGCGCCTGGGTTAGGCAGCAATTTAGAATTTTTTAGCATATTTCAATCCCAGTGAATGATTTTTGAGTGATTTCCTGTAATTTTATTATGGGTGGGACAGAGCAGATAAGGCATGAATCACTGGCATATTGTACAATAGTGGCAAGTGTTGTAGCCTTATGAAGCTTATTTATGACAATATTAAATAGAAGGGAGCTCAGTAATGACCCTTGGGGAACACCAACAGAGACAGGTTGAAATGCTGAGAGGTTTTGTTTTCATTTTTTTGCCTGCTGATGAGATTGCATAAATACCTGTAAAACCAGGAGAGGGATAGGTAAGTGAGATCCTGTGTTGCAAGTTCAGAGAGGAGCTTTTGATAGGACACTGAATCAAGTGCTTTGGAAAGGTAAAAGAAAAGTGAAGAAACAAACACAAAGTTGTCCTCATTTCTGTATTGGTTTACTATGCTGGTGAAATTGAGGAGGGCAGTAGTGGTCCTGTAGTTGGGACTAAAACCATGCTGGGTGTTGGAGAGGAGGTTGTGTTGGGTTATATGTTTCATAAGGTGAGAGGGGATACAATACTCAAGGATTTTAGAGATGGGTGATTGGATAGCAACAGGTCTACAGTTCATTAACTCTGGTGAAGTGCCTCCTTTGTGGAGGGGTATAGTAATGGATTTTTTCCAGATGGATGGTCATAGTTTTCAGTTACTGACCTTCTCCTGAGTAAGTGAGTAACTGCTTCATCTAGGGGAATTACTCTTAACACATTCCAGTTGTAATGGAACAGGGTTGTAATAAATGTGTTTTTGTCAAATGTAGTTAAATTATATACTTGTTTATAGATTATTTGTTTGAGTGAACCATGTTGTTGTTTGATTACATAGGTTGGGAGGTGGTCACTTATAGTATCTGGTAAGCAACTAGAGGATTTTATATTACGGGCTTTGTTTGTCAATATCTAGTCCAGTGTGGACTGCTTGTTAGTGCTTCTGTTGATTCTGGTGGTGGAGCTAGTTAGATAGATTAAGTCAAATAGGTGAACAGAGTTATTCAGGTTGCTGCTGCTTATGGATTGTCAGTCTATATTTATGTCACCTAAGATGAAGTTTTCCTGAGGGATGTTGTTAGATATCCAGGGTAGGATATTTTCAGCTGTGGTAATGTTGTTGTCTGGTGGGATGTATAGTGCTGAGATATATACAGATTTCTTTTGGTTGATTTTGAGGTATGCAATCAGAAGTTTAGCATTATTAAATTTTGAGATATTTATATGGGTTGGAGTTATTTCTAAGTTGTTTTTATAAATAATAGCAATACCGCCTACTCTTTTAAAATTTCAGTCCAATATGAGAATGTTAAAACCTGGGGGAATAATTTCATTGTCAATTATTCGTTTTAACTAGGTTTCAGTGGCAATTAGAATGTCTGGGGAGTAAAAATCTAGACATGCATGGATAGCCTGAATTTTGTTGCAGATGCGTCTCAGGTTAATGTTGAAAAGAATGAGGTTAGATTCAATGGGAAAGTTGTGTTGGGAGCATTGGAAAGTAATGGGTTGACCGTGGTGGGTAGTTGATGTGTGGATCCAATGTTAGGGTGGATATCTCCACTGAGTTTCAGGATGGAGGTGGAGTGAGTAGAGGTATGGTGCCATTTTGTATTTGTATCTGACTTTCAGTACTGCTGAAAAAGTACTATTCTTAACATTAATATATCTATAAGAAAACAGATCTCAGCATGCATATCGGTATAGGGAAGGAGAGACAGAAAAGCAGAGAAAAGGGGGGTTTGTAATGTAATGTATGTACGTGTGTTTGTGATGGATTTGGGATAAGATGTAGGAATATTATAGTAGTTAGTGAAGTGAGCTAGTTTTGTGAGAGTAAAAAGCAATAGCAAGTGACTTACTGTCATTGTGAGTTGAAATGGCGAGAGTTTAGATGGTGGGTAGAAGAAGTTGGAGGTTTGGTAAGATGATGTCTGTGTGACATTAATGCAAGGAGTGTTATGGGAACTGGAAAGAAGGAGGTATGGCAAAGGGTAGAGATATGTTTCCAAGGTAGTACATAGTTAGTTAATGTAGTGGAGAGTGGTTGTATGCTGAAAGCTGTATGGTATGTGTTTGTAGCATGGGAATATGAAGAAGTGAGTAGTGTATAGATGAGGGAGGATAGCGCAGGTTAGTGAAGCACAGTGCTGGATGGTGCATGGAATTACAGCTGAGCACAAGGACCTGCACCAAAGCACAAGCTGTTGCAGATTTAGGGTAGGATAACATAAAACTGCTGCAGGATATAGCAAGGAGGCAGGAAAAATAGATGAGCACAGATGAGGCAAGTAAAGAAGTGGAGAACTGAGAACACAAATAAAGAGGGAAGATTAAAAAAGTAACTAAGCAAGAAAAGCAGGGAAAGGTTTAATGGAAATGAAAGAAAAAATAATATGATCCAAGATGGGAAGTTTATGAGGCAGGAAAAAGACAATTGTGTAAATAGATGAGGGCAAGATGAGAGATGGATTAGTTGAGCAGGATGAGGACAGAGATTTGTCTTAGGGACCTTTATGGTGGACAGGCCTGGAAATATTTTGGGGGGAATAAGAGAGCTTTGGTGGGGGAGGGGCAGAATTTGGGAACTGGAAATGGTAGTTGGTTGACTAATCAGGTGAAAAGGCTCAGGAGTAGGTTTTTGAGAAAGGGAAGTAGCAAGGGGGGGGGCAGAATTAAAGGCTGGATAGCAAAGGCAGGACAAGGAATTGAAAATGACAGTAGGACAGGGGCAGAAGTTACGACAGTAGAAATGAGAAGAATAAGGGACATGGCGAAAAGACAAGGAAAGTGGGACACGTGACAGGCACAGGCATACAGAAGATGAGTAAAAGAAGGTGGTTTGCCTGGAATTATTTTTATTTTATTTTATTTTATTCTTCAGACTTTATTAACTTTATACAGTATATTATGTTCATTTCAAATCCTTATGCAAGGTGCACTGCATCTTATCATCAGCTGGCTATTTAAGTTTCTACTTTATACCTATCTCCCCAACTTGGTTTCTCCTTGAGGTTTGCCCTATCCTTCTCTCAGTATGATTTCCACGATTACAGTATTCCAATACCCCGTTCTGTTACTTTTTCATTTTTCTGTCACCTCCTTTCCTCATTCTGGTCAGCTTTTGTCATCTTCTCTCCATGTCCAGAAGCTCTTGTGTAATTCATATTGTTTCTGCCCCCTTCCCATTTTATTTTAATACTCAGCAGTCTGATAATGTTAATTTCTTCTTTTTCTCGGATGTGCTTTTTCTTTATGCCCCATATACAGAATTCCCAAACATGCCGTGCTTCCTTTTGAAATATATCTCCCCAAATGATTTGTGCACACCCACAGGAAGAGAGCATGTACATCATTCCTGCCTTTTCTTCCTGACACCTCTAGCATCTACTATACTCCTTTCTACTTTCCTTTACCAATCTCACATGGGTTAGATTTCATCTATGCAGCATTCTCATGCTTTGATCGTAGCTCATTGTACTTACTGCATGGACTCACTGCCTGAATTGTCTTCTGCTGGTATCCTGCATCTCCCATTGATTCTTCATCCCTTTCTCAGTTCTTCCTCAGTCTTGCTTCTTTGACCTTGTCTCTACTTTCCAATAGTGCTTTGTAGATATGTTTGGCTCTTTGCTTCCCTAACTTCTTCCATTTTCTCCAGGGTGCCATCCTGTCACCCTTTACCCGCCATTCCACTCAGTTCCTTCCACCTGTTGCCCTCTCTGTATTTTTGTCCAGGTGTTGCTGAATACCAAGTAGGTCTACTTCTGGGCCTCTGGCAATCTGTACAAGTAGTTCTACCACTGGGCCTCTGGTATTCCATACAATTAGTTCCACCACTGGGCCTGTGGTAATTTGTACATCTGTATTCATTCTGACATTGCTTTAAAGCTTTCTTCATCATTGATTTCTCTGCAAACCAAATCTTCCCTTTCAGCTACACCACTTTGCCTTCATACTTGTTCATTTTTCTTCCATGTCTTTACCACCCACCCCCACCTTTCTGTTTCCCATGATTTTTTTCAGGTTCTCTTTACCTCACTTCATTCATCCCAATTATTTTAGTACTACTTCATTTGTGTAATTTAGTAAGTTTCTTCATCTCTCTCTATTTTTCTTACTCTCTTTTGCTTAACCTCCTTTCTTCTGTTCTCTCCAGTGAATGATGTTACATGTGAGTCTATATGCAGGGATATGTGTGAGCCCCAAGGCCTTCCTTGTCCAGTTCATTCATACTTTTGCCTTACTCAAACTTTTCCCCTTGCCTGTAATGACCCAGTCCAATAAGTCTTTTTGTATTTCTTGCATCCTTTTGTCCCCTGGGTCTATCTATACATTGCTAGGTAGATGGAGGATGGTAGCATAATCATCCTCGGTGCATTAATGTTTCCAAGCAACATATGTCTTCTCACCTTTTCTGTGAAAAGTATCCTTTACTTTTTTCAGTTTCCTGAAAGTTCCCCCAGTCGTCTATATCACCATGTTCCCAAGTGGGAACTCTGCTACTTTTACCTTGGCTATTACTTTCTTTCCTTTTCCTTTACTTGATCTCACTACAACTGTCTTTTTGCTGTTGTGTCTGAGTCCCAACATTTCCCTAAACTTCTTGAATTTATCTCTTATAGTTTCCACTGCAGGAACCACATCCTCTGACATTAACGTGCAGTCAACTACATATAACACAAACTGAGATTTTACCCCTCTATTACTTTACATACTACCAAACTGTGTCTAGCTTCTACTGCCATCTCCTTTATCACAAGCAGAAATGGTTCTGGAGATAGTGAGTACCCCTATCTGGTCCCCCTCTCTATATTTGACTCATCAGATGTTCCTTTATGAGTGTTTCAGTGTCTTGGTCTTTGTATACAGCCTGTATACAATGTACTAACTTTTTCCCGACCTGCCTTTAATGCAGTATTTTCCATTTATCCCTGTAGTATTCTTTGAATATTTTCCTGATTATCTAATCCTCTTTTAAATATTCTCAATTTCCTACCATTATCGTCTATCTCTCTTTCTCTCTCTCTCTCACTCTCTGCCTGCTTCTTGTTGTATTTCTTGGTTAGCCACTTCTTTTGTGCTTCCCCCACAATGCACCAGTATTCCTTGTGGTACCGTTGCTGAATTCTTGCTCTTTAATAATTTTACTCTGTCCATTCTTGTTGCCATTTCTCTGATCTGTAGTGTTTTCCTTCTACTTTCATTTTTCCTGGCTTCTTTTAGTATTACCTGTAGCTCTCTCTCCATCTCCTCAAACACCCTTCCTTCTTTCCTTCTCTTCCCTCCTTTAACACCCATCAGATTTTCATAGACAGTGATCTTGATCCCATCTCACTAGCATACTTCCAGTTTGTCCGTTTTTTATATTATGCTCTGCTTAATCCTTTACTAATCTTTGCAGTGTTTCCTTGTTCTCTACTTTCTTACATTTAGAGTTAGTCCACCTTCACCCCTCCTTCTCACTGTCTATTGCTATTGCATACTTACCTTAAGTCTGACTGTTGTGTGATCTGATGTATGACTCTTCTGGATTTGGATTTCTTCCATTATTTTTCCTTCTCCCTAGAGGCTGTCTGATCGATTTTTTTCTTATAAAATTATATTCTTTCTCAGCTGGATTCCCTTCTATTCATGTGTACAACCACCGTGTCACTTCCACTACCTGGGTTAGTTCTTGTCTCATCTTTTTGTTATTTTTCCATCTATATTTCGTCTCTTCTTCTCTGTGCCCAGTTAGCAAAGACGTTGTTGTAGAATCCTTCCTCATCCTTGTTTGTGCACATGTTTCTTATTGCCCAATTTTGTATGTGTAGCTGAAGAGATATGGGTTCCTTCCTACCTGACTCTGGTGACATCCCTATTAGGCCCAACACACTAAGCTGGCAAGAATGACAGATTTTTTTCTAGGTGACACATCTAGTTTAAAAATACAATAGCACATTCACAAACAAATTATTTTGGCAGTGCACCAGTTAGTAATAAGGCAAGGTGAGACATGCATGCAATGAAACCATACATCCACCCTCTTCCCCAGAACTCAACAGAAAATGTCTTGACATTCAAACATGCACAAAGAAGGCGATATCACTGAGCAGTAAAACTTTATAATGCAGCAATATAAACACAGGAGAAAAAAATGCAATGTCATTAGGCAATAACAGAGTTATAATACAGCAATACAGATATGAGAAAATGCAATGTCATTGAGCAGCAAAATTCTTGAAGGCAACAGTACTAACACGAGCAAAATGCAATGTCATTGAATAATGAAGATTTATAACACAATACAAATATGAGCAAATGCAATGTCATTGAGCAACAAAATTCTTGAAGGCAACATTACTAACATGAGCAAAATGCAATGTCATTGAATAATGAAGATTTATAATACAACAATACAAATATGAGAAAATGCAATGTCATTGAGCAGAGCTAACATCCTTAACCCCCTTGATCAATTCTAAAAAGACCAACTATGAAACACTCTATTCTACCCTGTTCACTGGCCAGTGACTACTTACAGTCTTGCTGCCGGCATGATGGGGCCCAAGTTGTAGCTCATATGGATCCCAGTTATTTGTAATCCACAAAGCATTTGGGGGGGGGGGATCCACAATCTTATAAAAATATAAAATGATGGCCAAAACCTCTCACCACTCTGGCCAGAATATCCTAGTGACCAGGCACCGTGGTTCCTCAGATAAGAAAAGTAGAAAAATCACCTGCCAGAACTCTGGTAATCATCTATGGCTTCTCTGTATTAGGCATAAAAATAAGAGAGCCAGCACATCTCTGTGGAAAATAGTGTATTAAAAAATACACATCAATTCATTTATTCACATAAGACTCCAGACTGATTTCGGCTACACAGCCTTCTTCAGTGAACAAAAACATGTTTTGTTTTTGTTCACTGAAGAAGGCTGTGTAGCCAAAACCGGTCTGGAGTCTTATGTGAATAAATGAATTGATGTGTATTTTTAATACACTATTTTCCACACAGAGTTGGGCTGGCTCTCTTATTTTTTTTTGTTTAATATGTTTTTGGGCCATTGCACTAGCCATACCTGTGGGTCCTTTGCAGTTTGATTCTTTGTATTAGGCCCAAAGAAACTCATTTCTTGCTAAATCATATGCAGGCGAGGAACTGCTGGTTTCAGACTTCTCTCCTGATTCCACAAAATACCATCATCCAGGATTTCAGCAAAAAACAGATAAAATCTGCCACTTCAATTCCCTGTCCCTAAAGCACTAGAAAGAAAGTTCAGTCATGCTGCAAGGCCCTTTTCCCCTTCAGCTCCCTATTTCAATCTTCCCTCCTTTAGCTAATGTTCCAGTCTCCTTTTTCACTTTCGACATTGTCTTTTATTTTCCTGAAAAGAGCTCCACCTTGTGGTGTAATGAAAAGCTATAGTCTATTACCTCTACAATGAAATACAGTGGGAGCTACAATCTCTTCTTGTCTGTGCCCAGTTAGGAAAGACGTTCTTGTAGAATCCTTCCTGATCCTTGTTTGCGCACATGTTTCTTATTGTCCAATTTAGACATTCCACCTTTCTCTACCAACTGATCCATCTGTCTGTTCTGCTTTTATTACTTTCTCTGTGGTTGTCTGAAGCAACCTATAAAATACAATTGTTGTTCCAATCTTTTCTTCCACTGTCTGAGTGTCCTTTTCTCACTTTGGGTAGTCATAATGCAGTATCTTTTCTTCCCATCACTAATTTTCAGTTTTGTCTCTTATAATAGAAGAATGTCTTCACCATCCTGTTTAACTTTTTTGTGTATTATCCTTCTTTTGACAGGATTTGATGAATTTTCAATGTTTGATGTAATTATCTGAATTTTCGTAGTTGTTTTTTTCTGCCCTCCCTGCCTTCCCAATTGCTGCCATCCAGCGTAGCCCTTCCTCTGGGTCTACCCTCAGGGCTGAACACTGTGTTCTTTTGCAGCTGCCTACACTCAGACTCCTCCTCCTCTCCTTCCCTACCATGTGGATCCCTCAGTCTTTTGGCTCTTGCATGTGCTTAGCTATGCCCTAGACATGGCCATTTAAGACATTATTTTGTTCCCTTCCAGCTGTCCCCTCACATTAATATATTGCATGCAAACCCAGTTTTGATGTCACAATCTTTTTATATCACATACTTCATATTCATTGGTCTCCCCTCCTCTTTGTTGCTCAAAGGTCTGGCATAATAGTCTGACTTTTTTTTCTTTACAGTCTTATGGCTCTTTACTATGCTGCTTATCCGCCATCATTGCTTTATGTCACATTTGTCTGTGGGTTGTTCTTTAGATCACTTTTCCATTTTACCCATAAGCATTCCTTTTCACTCCACCCAGTTGTTACTTCAGCAATTATTGCATATTTATTCTTACAGTTGTATATTAAACTTATTTTTACTGCAATTTATTGTACATCATTAATTAGCTAAGAAAAATATATTGCTGACATTGGAAGCATGTCCCTACGTCCTCCCCTTGAGTGCCTTGTCCTCGGTATTAATTCACTTCCACCCAATGCAAAGTGTTGATGTTAGTTTTCCCTGGGGTATGTTTCACAATGCAAACATCTGCTTCATTTAATACATCCTGCCTGCCAGTCTACAGTCAACTGCTTTTTAGTGTCCATTCCTTCCATGTATTCATTGCTTCACAGTTGTTGCAGCCATTTTCTTTCTCTCTTCAGCTCTCCTATCTATCATAAATGCTTCTATCAAGTTTGTTTATTCCCTCATTTGTCTGAGTCACCTGAAACGTCCAACACATCCTGCTCCCATCTCCTTAGAACTCTCTGTTATCTGTCTCTGCTTCTCTGTGTTTCTTAGTTTCCCTTGTTTGCCTCCATCATCTTGTCTGTTTTCTCATCTTATTGTTGTTGCCTTTGGGATTTGTTTATTTCATGCTTATGTTCTTTACTGGCAAGTGGCCCTTCTGCACTTCCTGTTCTCATCTTCTTTTTTGTAGGGGGGTTAGCATCTGACATTGCACACTCACCCAGTATCTCTGCTATTGCTCTTACATCAAAGATTGCTTACCTAGTTTATGTCATGCAGGTGGTTATGATTTTTACTGCCTGAGATGTTTAGCTGTCTGCAAAACCTTTGTTTAAATTTTTAAACATCCTCCATGTTGTGCATGCTGAACAATTCTCCATCCTGCAATACTTCCAGAATTGTGGAGTATTTCAACTGTGTAGGTGTTCCATTTCATTTTTAGTTCATTAATACATCCAGCATAGCTTTCCTTTTGTTACAGAGTATTTCTAAGTAATCCTCGACCAGCTTTATGCACATCCCTGCAAATGGAGTAATATCTTTTTGCTTGGCTTATTATTTGCTTATTTTTAGCAAATGAATGGAAACATGATAAACATGTTTGGGTTTGCTTCCTGCTACTGCTTGCCACTATTGCACTCTATCTCTGTTAATGTTTCTTGATTTTCTGAGATCATAAATTTCCCCTGTAATAGCTGCATTTCAAACAGCTCCAGTTCACTGTCTCCCACTGTCTCTTGTATTGCACTTATATTGTTATATTCCTCCTTGAGCAATTTTCAAGATCATCTATCTTTTATCCTTGTTTTTTATTGTGTCTGTTAATTCTTATATTCTGAGAGTCTTTTCCTGCAGCACAGCTTTAATTGCTGTTTTATCTTTCTCCATAAGTTTATACTAGGATGATAACCACCGGGGTCTTTATAAGCCTTCCCGTGCAATAATTTGGAGCTTTTCTTCTCAGGCCCCCACTGAAAATGGGCTTCTACCCAGTTGGACTTTCCCAGTAATCAAATGTCAATAAATAAATATAAATAAATAAAACCCAACCCACTTTTCTCCCTGAGTACCTTGGATGCCCATACAGTGTGTGGGGTATGTTAGTAAGGATGTAGCTAAGGGCTATGTGCAAGGGGGGTATGTTAGTTGGGGATTAATTTACTTACTTCACAAGAAAATACTCCGTGACATGGCTGATTTCAAGAACAGCCATGTGTTTTCATGGCCATGGGATATGAGACGTGATATACCTGCAGTGAGTGATAATGTTAAGGATTTGGGCAGTTTTAGTATTTTAGTCAATAATGTTGACTCTTCAGGTACTACTGTGAATACTACTGAGCCTGATGCTAGACAGGTGTGCACACATGAATCATCTAACCTTTGTGTGCCATCCAGTGCGACTGCTAATCTTGTGACTGAATCTCATGCTTTTACTTCCTCAGCTTTTGAACTTAGTAAGAAAGATTTTTTTGTTGACTGCACCCCTTTCCCATAGATCAAGATTTTCAACAGAAGGAGTCAAGGGCAGGCACACACCACCCCTGCCCATGAGAACAAGGCACAAGCAATGAGTAGCTTGTTTTTTTATCTTTCATCTCAATCTTTGACAGAATATCAAATTTATGTCTTGAATAAAGGTCTTAGTTCATCCCGAGTCAGTCTTCTGATCTTACTGATGTGTTACTTGTCCTTAGATGTTTTGCAAGAAACCTCTCTCTGAGGTTGATGTTTCCAGAGCAGTCATCTGCTATCTCTGTTTTTAAGAAACCAAGTACTTTTTTACCTACCTCCAACAGCTTTGTTGAAGCTTTTGTTGCCCTATATGATGAAGGCATTCATAAGGGGTTTGCGGACACCAACAAACATACATTTTTTAATCTCACATTGGAAGAAAGGAATGCTTTGAGTGAACTTTGATGAAATATCCACCTTGAATTTTGACCTGCTGATAAAGGTGGAAGAATTGTTGTTATGGATAGACATTTCTACATTAATAGTATGAATGACATGCTGAGTGATCAACAGACCTATAAACATATAATCAGATACTCTGTGATAACTTTTATAGATAGAGTATGTCTTTTTGTGTATGATTTGTTTCTGATAGGTCACATAGATGCCACCCTGCATGACTATTTTCATGTAGAAAATCACATAGTTCCTATACTATATGGTTTGCCTAAGATTCACAAAAATGTTGTTTTACCACCCATGAGACCCATTATCTCCAGTAGAGGCTGAGTGACTGATCCTTTGTCCATCTTCTTGGAAAAAAACTTGAGACCCATTTTGGATTGAGTGCCAACTGTTCTCAGAGGTACAAAACACTTTCTTGACTCTCTTTATGCTTGGGCTGATTCTTTTGATGTTTCCAGTGAGTTCATGTTTGTTACCTTAGATGCCGCATCATTATTTTCTGTTAATCCTAACGACTCAGGGATTGATAGTAGTAGGAATTTTTTACTTCTAAATACTGATTTTGCAGCCAATAAGACAGAGCTTATTTGCATGTTTCTTTCAGAATAAAGGAGTAGTGATGGGCACAGCATGTGCCAACAGCTACACCAATTTAATGTTAGCATTATGGGAGTCTGAGACCATCCGAGACTGTCCTGAAGGGCAACCATTTTGCTTGTCATATCTACTTCTATAAATGTTTTGTAGATGACATATTTCTTGTCTGGTGTGGAGGACTCAAAGAACTGGATAATTTTATAGAGCTCCTACAGGGTATTACAAGTTTTTTAAAATTTAGTCATCACAGTTCATGTGACTGTGTTACTTTCCTTGACATAAAAGGTGACAAGGATGAGCTTTGTGGTCTATGTACCAGTATATATAGGAAACAAGTTAAGAGGAATACTCTTTTGCATAAATCAAGTACGCACCCCAGACATGTGAGGTGGAACATGCTCAAGGGACAGGTTCTTAGGGTAATGTGACTTCATAACAATGATACAGATCTTGCTTCTGCTCTTGATATTCTTAAGTTAGACTTTACTTCCAGGGGTTATAAAGAAGTCGATCAATGTATTACAGAAGATCTAAGACCCAGAAGTGATAAGGGAAGACTCTAGTAGGTGTATGGGAGCGACTAAGCATGATGCTATCATTTTAATAAGAATAGACCACTGTCTACATTTTCAAATAACATCAATGTTGTCAGGAGAAATGGGTCTGTGCTTCTGGCTGATTCTGTGATTACGAAAATTGTTTATGCCTGACCTAAGTTCACTTTTAGGAACCACATATCCCTGAAACGTCAGTTGTGCTATAGAAATAGAGGTTCTGATGCAGGTTTGTACATTGAATGCAAGGGCACATTCAGTTGTACTACTTGCTCTGCATGTAGATTTATTCATACATGTACTTCCTTTGTTCATAAACACAATGGTTTTCATATTTCCTTCAGCTTCTTTGCTAATTGTAAGACTAAAAATGTGGTCTATTATGCATTTTGTTCATTATGCGTTGTGTGTTATATAGGCAAAACTAATTGTCTATTGAAGGGGAGGATACTAGAACATCAGAATGACATCAGTAAGGGTATGACTATGAATGGTTTAGTGATGCATGTTCTGGAGTGTGGGTTTCATCACACTTTTAAAATTTTGTATTAGAAATTGTGAAAGAAGGAAATAGATTAGGTGACATAAGAAACAGAACTGAATCCTTAGACCAAAGATGGATACTCTTATTGAAAGCCTTTGTTGAACCTGGCTTGAATGAGAGGTTCTCTTTGAAGCCTGCAATAAAAGCAAGGTTTTTCCTTACTTTGTATATGTTAATTGTTTTATCACTATGCATATTTTTACTGTGTTGTCTTCTATGCATCTGGCATTCTTTCTTGAAGGGATTTTTTGTTTGATCATCATTTTTGCTTAGATGGTTTTATTTTTTATTGTATTACTATATTTGGACAGTTTAATGTTTGTTTAGGTGTTTGTATTACATGTGCGACATGCATAGGTGCTTTTTTGATGAAGTGTTTTTGCATTTTTTGTTTAGAATTATGTCTTTTACACAGGTTCATAGGTGCATAGGATACTATGACTATTGGCCCAGAAGCCCTTATAAGGCTAGCCAAGAATTTCACCCAATTTCCCACAAAGTCATCACCTGTTTTCCCTCTCCAGCAGGGACACAGGTGGGATCCCAGGGCTATATTTTCTGTTTCCCATCCAGTCGTCCAAGTTCCTCTTAAAGAGGGCTAGTGAGGTACTCTGCTTGACATGGAGAGGAAGTCTATTCCACAGATGGAGGAGTCACTGGGACACAAATCTATCCCACCAACAAGTTCTATTAATGTCATAGACCAGGTTGAGATCTTGTGTGCGGGTTGCGCAAGTGGAATTTGACTTAAGGATATACAGCAACTCCATCAAGGCTGAGTCTGAGACAGCCTTGTATGCCAGACACAGGTCACCTCTGAGCAGTCTGTATGAGACTGAGTAGCCCTGTCACTCTACTCAGTCTGTATGAGACTGAGTAGAGGGACAGGGCTTTCAGCCTATCTATATAGGATAAGTGTTTTAGAGCCTAGATTTTCCTGGTCAGGAACCTCTGTGGTCTCTCCAACTGCTGCATGTACTTGGCAAGGTACACGCCAAAGGGGGCATTATACTCGATAATGGGTCTGATAAGGGAGGAGTACAGGGATGTTATGACCTCCTTGTTCCTGGATGAAATACCCTTACTTATGAAATGGGCCATGTAGAAAGCCTTCTGCACAATAGAGGCAACATGGTGGACAAACGTCAGGTTGCTATCAACCAGGGTGCCCAAGTCCCTCACGACCGATTCCACACTTAGTACATTGTCATTAATGTGATTATTAGTGGTGGTACCATTTTCTCCAAAGGGAATAATGATGCATTTCTTGGCATTCAGTTTGAGGCCATGATTCTGGCACCAGTCATTAGTTTGGTCAAGGCCTTCTTGGAGGATGTTCACATCACTAGGGGAATTTATGACACTGCCCAGCTTGCAGTCATCTGCAAAGTTGGTCAGCCACAGACCATTGGTTTTGGCTTGCACCTCAGAAAAGTATATCCCAAACAGCAGAGGCCCCAAGACTGATCCTTGGGGTATGCCTCTTGTTATGGGTCTACTGCTAGAGGTTGCTTCCCCTATTTTGACTGAGTGGGTTATATCAGTGAGCCAGTTAGCTACTCATCTGGTAACATATGGGTTGATGCCTACCTGAGAGAGTTTATCTATTATGCCCAAGTGGGAATAGTGTCAAAGGCTTTGGCTAGGCCAAGGTAGGTGGTGTGCACTATCTTGCCCTCATCCACGGCTTTGGTGACTGTTTCTAAGAAGGTGACCAAATTTAACAGGCATGATCTCCCTTTGACAAAACCAAACAGTGTGGGATCAAGTGTTTGAAGGTTGCCAATGTCCTTGTTTATAAAGTCAATGATAATGCATTCTATGGCCTTGCAGATCAGGCTAGCTAGGCTGATGAGCCTATAATTGCCTGGGTCAGTGGACGTTCCACCTTTGTGCAGAGGGATGACAGTGGCTGTCCTCCATTCTGCTGGGATAAAGCCAGTGCCCAGGCTTTGGTTGAATAGGGTGCCTTGCGGTGCTGAGAGCTCTTGCCTAAGTTAATGTAGTACACAGCCAGGGATGTTGTCGGGTCCCATGGAGGCTGTATTTTTTGCCTTTGAGAGGGCAGTAATAACCTGCTCCCTGGTGATGAGGGGAGGGGGGAAGGTGCTGGGGATGTCCTGGTTTATTGATGGACGGGGTGAAGTTTTCACTGAACTTGTCTGCCAGCAGGTTGGCTATATATATATATATATATATATATATATATATATATATATATATATATATATATATATATATGGCATTTGTGTATGTGATATTCTTGACGATGAATTCAGAGCAGATTTGGGAGTTACCTTTGAGATTGTGGAAATATGCAAAGAAGGCCTTGTGATTGTCCTCAGTGGATGTGGCCAATTTGGACTTGAAGTTATCCTTAGAGGATTTCACCAGTGACCTTATTTGCTTGTTCAGACAAAGGAGAGATTGCTTCCAACTTGGGACCTGCTCCTTCTTGTTCCTTTTTATTATAGAGTCTGCTTATTGCTGCTGTCCACCAGACAGGTTTACTCTTTCTTGAGAAAGATGATTTGGTCCTGTAATATATTGCTGAGTCAATGCAGCTATATAGGTGTTTTTATTTATTTCATTTTATTTATTTTACATTTGTTTACTGGGATAGTCCGACTGAACACATGTCCATTTACAGTGGTGGCCCGGGAAGAAAAGCTCCACATTCAGTACAGAAAAACAAATAGTTGAACACAATGATAACAATATGATCATCCATACAGAAGCAAAAATTTGACAACAGATACAAATACAACTTTTGATCCAAAAAACTAAATTTGACACTATATAAAAATACAACTTTTGATACAGAAACAGAAATTGACACTAGATAAGTATTATCACTGACTACAGAGACACACAGAGACTACTTAGAAATTAGTGTAAGTTTAGCATGAGCTAGTATAACTATTAGAAACTTGAGCAGAAAATAAAATTCCTGATACTGTAGAAAAATTATAGTAGGGATAATTGGATATGAAGCTATCTGGGGTGGTAAAAACAGTGAAACTTAGGCAATGCATGGACATAGCCAGGAATTCATTAAGTGTAATTTAATTGAGTTTTTGAACAGTGTAATAGTGGATGCAGAAGATAAAGCAGGGGGAAGGTTATTCCAGGATTTAGTTATGTTATGGGAGAATAGTGCTTTACCTGTAGTGCTGTTAGCCTTAGCGATACAAAGGAGTGATTTGTCAGTGGAGCGAAGGGGACGATTTCATTTGTAGGGCGTGAGTAGGTGACTTAGTGCTAGGGTTTTATCGGGATGTCTCACAATATGTGTTCATATAGTTTTTTAGTGTAGGCTTGGACATTAGTGCTTGATTCAGCTGAAGGGATGGTGGCTGTAAAGCTGCTTATACTTGCTCTCAGGAGGTTGTAGTCAGCTTTGGAAAAGTGTTTTGTTCGACTGTGGCAAGTGGGGGAGGGGGCAGGGGAGATGGTGACTTTGAAAGTGATTGCTTTATGGTCGGATCTTACCAAGGAGGATGACACTGTAGGGGTGCTACAGTGACTATTCATGTTAGCTAGTACCAGGTCC
>NC_056746.1:988783485-988828485 GCF_019279795.1 Protopterus annectens | reverse complement strand
CAACTCGTAAGGTCTTTTATTGAAGGAGTAAATAACTTGGTTGGATGATTTCCTAAAGGGCAATATAATGTATTTCATCACATTCAGTTTTAGTCCGTGGCTTTGACACCAGTCATTTGTTTGTGTTAGACCTTCTTGTAAGATGCTGGTGTCATGGGGGGGATCTATGATAGCTCCCAATTTATAGTCATCTGTGATCTTGGTGGGCCAGAAGCCTTGATTTCTGAGAAGTAAATGCTAGACAGGAGCGGGCCTAACATGGAGGTCTGGGTACTCCACTGGTGACCTGTCTTCTGTTGGAGGTGGTCTCACTGATCTTTTTTGGTCATATCTGTGAGCCAGCCAGCAATCCAGTGAGTTATGTAGGGACTTATGCCTGGTTCTGAGAGTTTGTCAATAATACCTGAGTGGGATACTGTACTGAACACCTTGGCCTGGTGCATTTTCCTCTCATCCATATCCTTGGTAACCCTCTTAAAGAAGTCTACCAGGTTGAGTAGACCAGACATTCCCTTAACAAAGCCAAACTGAGGTGGGTCCAGCATCTGTAGGTTACCAATATCCTTGTTCATCAATTCCATTGTAATTTGTTCCATGGCTGTGCATATTAGACTTGTCAGACTGATGGGACTGTAGTTCCTGGGGTCAGGTGATGGTCCACCCTTATGAAGAGGGATAACTGTTGCAGCCCTCCAATCACCTGGCATGTAACTGTTTTTGAGACTGTAGTTCAAGAGTGCCTCAAGTAGTCCTGCTAGGTCATTTTTTAGGTGTACCAGTGAGGATGTGACACTGAAAGGGTGCAATACTCTTCCATGTTGGTGAGTACTACTTCAAGTAGGTCTGATCCTCTTGTTGGAGTGCACAGTATCTGATCCAGCATGTTCGTGCTGTTGAAGTCCAGGAAACTTTGTGCCTGTGAGTTAAAGGCAATATATGCTTATCAGTCTATAGAGGTGCAGCTAAAGTCTCCCATGAATAGGGTATCTGGTTGGATGGAGAGCACCTATATTAGGTCTAGGTAAGAATTTTGAACTTCACAGGCAACAGGGGGTGACCTTTAGCTGGTCAGGACATGGTAAGGGAACCTTACTTATGGAAATGTGGACATGGATGAACTCCGGGGCATCATCCTGTTCAACCAAGCTTGAGTTGTATTTTTTGCTAACATAGGTCTCACCTCCACCTTTAGCCCCTGTCCTTGCTGCTGTTGTCCTAAATGTGTGGAAGGCAGTGTAGCTTTGCACTGCTGGAGTACTTTCCGTGGCTTTAAACAAGTCTCAGTAATAGCACAAATGTCTACAATGTCCGAAGTGAGGAGAGCTTGTAGGGTGTGGAGTTTCTTGTTTAGGCTTCAAGCATTGAACAGTACCTCTTTATGGTTGCGGTGAGTTTTTTTTTTTTT
Source organism: Protopterus annectens (assembly GCF_019279795.1). NCBI lineage: Eukaryota > Metazoa > Chordata > Ceratodontiformes > Protopteridae > Protopterus > Protopterus annectens. The sequence continues at coordinate 988,827,080 of NC_056746.1, read as the reverse complement.
TTTTTTTTTTTTGCTATGTTGGTAGTTTTGTCATTTTAACATTGAGTAAAAAATCCTCTAAGGGGATGGATAAAGTTTTAACCAATATCTAAAAGCCCAGGGAGACAGCTGCAGATAATCCTTAGGAAAGCAATGTGGCCTGTTAATCGTGTTCTCCTATGCTGATAGTTATTGGACCCCCCCCCCCCACTGCAGTGACACCAGAAACTAAGCCAATTATTAAAATCAATAATTTCTGTATATGCTATAGTATCATCCTTGGTGAAGGCAGAATGCTGCTAAATGTAATGCACACACCTGTCTGACACATAATCAGAGAGATCAATAATGTCTATTTTCATGTAGTGCAGTGAAGTACATTATTTATTTATTTATTTATTTATTTGACATTTGGTAACTGGGAAAATCCTACTGGGTTAGAAATCCATTTTCAGTGGAGGCTTGGGGAGAAAAGCTCCACAAACAGAAAATAAAACAGAGCAAAAAAATATGACAATGCAAAAAATGACATTTAGCATAAAATGTACAGCACAAGCAGGACAAGAGCTAATATACAAGTGAAAGCAGAAATAAAGTGTAAACAAGCATCTGTATATGAGAAGCTTTACAAGCATAACTAACATATTGATATTTTACAAAGAGTATAAACCATACTCCTGCTAACTACTAAGAAAAACAAGGTATATGTGTGTAAGAAAATATACCATATACAAAAGAGACTTTACAAGTAAATCTAACATGTAGGTAATTTATACAAAACGTTGTAGGTAGCACATATAAAAACACTGACAATTGTGATTTCAGACATACATTTTATGGAGAAAATTCAATGGGATTATGGCAAATAGTGTATTTTTCATGAGAGGCATAGTTTCACCAAGATGGAGTTGCAAAATAGATGAAGAGGTGCTAAGTGTAGGGATAGAGACAGAAAATAGGAGAGGGTATCTGTAATGAAGTGGGGGGTGGGAGTTAGTTTAGGTGAGGAGTGATAAATAGAAGGGGGAGGAGGTTAAGGAAGGAGGACAGGGGGAATGTAGAGGGTTTTTGTAAGAAGGGGAGGAAGGGTAGTATTAGTAGAGAAAGGTATAATAGTCAGGACAGATGTAGGGGAGAGAGTGGGTGAAGGGTAGTTGGAGTAGCAAAGGTAAAGATATGGGGGTGCTATAGATGAGATAAAGGTGGATGCAAGGAGATTTGCGGGGAGAGAGTACGAAAAGGGTAATTGGCATAGCAAAGGTTAAGCATGGGGGGTAAGTGGAAGAAAGAGGTAGAAAAAGAGAATGTAAGGGGGGAAATGGAGGTGGGAACTAGCTAGTTTTGGAACAGAGGCATATATGTGACTTGAGAAGGAAATTTTTAGTGCAAATTTAAATTTCTTGAGGTTTGATACAACTCTGATACCCATAGATAAGACATTCCAAAGTTTGGCAACAATGTAGGAATGTAAATATTGTCCAGCTTTTTTATTTGGTCTATAAAGAGTTACTAGTTGCTTATCTTCAGAAGAGAGACCCCTGGTAGGTATGTAGGTTTGGAGAATTGTATTAAAGACATGAACATTTTCAGGGTGATATACAATTTTGTGGGTGATTGTAAGTTGAAGATAGTTTAGATGATGTGAGAATTTAAGCCAGTTAAGTGCATCAAGAGCAGTGCAGTGCTGTTTGTAGTAAGATACACAAATAGGAAATTTAGTGATTTTATTGTAACAGTATTTAAGCTTACTTTTTAGTGCAATCTGAAGGTTGGTCAGAATGGGGGCCCCATATAGTAAAGAGGGGAACAGGTAAGTTGTGGCCAGTGTAGTTCTGGTGGCTGTATCCATAAAGTTTTTGTGTCGATTGAGTATCCATAGTTTTTAGCGCATTTTCTTGATTGTGATGTGTTTATGTAGATCAAAGGTAAGTTTATTGTCTATTGTCGCACGTAATAATTTGGCATGTGAAACCACTTCAATTTCTTTATTATTTAGCAAATATATCTTAAGGCTGGATGAGAGTGCCTTTGGTGTGAATACAAGGAGTTTTGTTTTATTGGGGTAGTTGTGTGCTTCTGAGCCAAGATTCTATGATGGAGAAGTCAGTTTGGGGTATTTGCCTAAGGTGTGCTATGGTATTAGAGGAGGAGACAGCAGTAGAATCATTGACGTATTGGATTAAGGAGCTTTGCTGGGAGGCAGGGTGAAGGCTATTTATGAAGATATTGAAGAGGAGGTGTCTGAGAATGGGCCCTTGTGGTACTCCTGTGTTGTTAGTTAGATATTGGGAGAGAAGGCCTTGCCATTTTACACATTGTTGTCTGTCAGACAAATAGCTGGTAAACCACCATTGAGAGGGGAAGAAAAACCTAAAGAATAAAGTTTCTCAAAGAGTTTGGGGTGTGAGACTGTATCACAGGCCTTAGAAAGACTGAGAAGTATTACTGAGGTTATTTGGCCAGAGACTCTTGGTTTGTTAACTGTATTCATAAAGGAGACTAGTGCAGTTGTTGTACTGTGTGATGGCTTGAAGCCATGTTGGGTGGGTGTAAGTAGTCTGTTATGGATAAGGTGGTCAAGGAGTTCTTTATATACACATTTTTCGAACAATTCTGGATAGAGGAGATAGGATCACATTAGGTTGGTAATTAGTTAATTCATTAAGTTTTCCTCCTTTGTGTAAAGGGGTTATGCTAGATCTCTTCCAAAGGGAGGAGACATGGGATTCTATGATGGATCTATTGATAAGAATGCTAACAGGGTATGTAATTGGATCCTCAGCAAGTTTCAAGTATTTGGAAGGGAGGATGTCAGCGGAAGAACAAGATTTTAATTTGCATAGTAGTTTATGTATATAGTTTGTAGGTACTAGTTGTAGAGAGAGAGAAAAGGAAGCTGAAAGTCTGTTTTAGAAATGTCTTTGGGAGGAGATGTGGAGTATTTGGAAGATGTTTGAGAAGGAGATGAGCTGAGGTTATTTGGGAAGTTAGGATTTATGGGCTTACTAGGATCTTTGACTAATTTAACTATACTTTCTATAAAATGGGTGTTAAATGCATCTGCTATTTGGGATGGAGATTTATCTGTGGCTGGAGATAGGTTTTGCTTGGACCCTGGGGTAAGGAGTGATGAGATGGTATGCAAAAGTTTTTTGGGGTTGTTTTTGTGGATGGTAAATTGTTGTGAGAAGTATTGCTTCTTATCAGTATTTACCAGTTTTTTGCTTGGTTGTCTAATTGTCTAAAGTTTTGTAGATTTATATCATTTTTATTATTTTGTCATTCCCTCAAAGCTTTAAGCCTGATTACTAGTACATTTTAGACTCGCGGTGGTGGTGCTGCGGTAGCGTTGTCGCCTCACAGTAAGACGCTGTCTGGTTCGATTCTCAGCTAGAGCGTCTTCTGCGTGGAGACATGCGTGAATGGGCATACCTTCGTTGAAGGTTGTGCTTCAGGGCTGGTAACTCGGCATGTAAAAATCAAATACCAAGCTCTTCTCTTTGTTCCTACTCATTCATCTTTCTTTCTGGGTTGTTTTTCTCACTGGTAACACTATTTTATCCAAATTTTTGAAGGCCCTGTTTAGAACTTTGGATTTAGGCAACCGTCTGGGATGGACTCTCTCAAATCCCTCCCCCTTTTTAGTTGTTGAGGTCAGGAGTGTCAATGCAGAGGGTCAAGGGCATGTAGGCATAGTGAGAGAAACAGGGCTAGTAGTAGCCAGGAAGGAAGGAGCAGTAGAAGTGTTGCAGTGTGAAAGTAGACAGAAAGTGAATTTGGGGCATTCAGTAAGACTGAAGGCAAAAGGGAGAGTCATGACAGGAAATAACCCTTACAAGTCCCACAAGTTATTGTGGGGCAATCAGGCATAGCATAGAAGAGATAAGAGACAGGTAGCCCTAGGAAGACTCATAGAAGGAAATGTTGGTAGTGGCATACTTGATGACCAGAAGCATTAGATATTGAGGCAAGACAGCAGTGAAGGGCTTGGAAAATGGGCATAATCCCATGTGTATCTTTCACCAGCATGTGCATAAGGGTTTAAATGTTATCATCTAGTAAAAGAGGGATGGGACTGCCCAGATATAGAGGTCTAAATGGAAATAATGACCTTGTAGAAGTGGCCATAGAAAAAGTGGAGATGAGTAAGAAGTTAGTAGTGATGTATAGAGCTAATGGAGTACTGTACCTCCGTCAGATGTGATATTCATATCAAGAGCCTGTAACATGATGAAATAGAGGATCAGATTGTTCAAATGTTAGTCTATAGAGAAGGACAGACAGCACAAACTTGGAATTGTGGGAGCATGAGGAAAATCTTCAGGGGATGAGGAACTTTTGAGCAGAACACGCTTTACTGCAGTGGACCAGAAGCTGCTGGAAGTAATCCTTCTATCTGCCTTTGATGTACTGCTGATTGGTGAGCAGGTTGTTGCTGGCATTCTTTATGAAGGGTGTCTGACTATCTTCTTTTTCTTTCTGTGTTTGCTTTGCAGCCTGATATATAGCTTCTCTGTGCCATCTATTGAGTCACTTTCCAGAAGCTGGTAGAGTGCGTCTGATGGCTTATTCCTTACTATTGTAAGTGCTCTCTTAGTCTCTTTGTTAGCCAACCAATACTCCTTCCTAGCCTGGTCTGTCTTTTCTATCTCCCATTTTTCCTGCATTCTTTTGATGACTTCCTGAACTTCTGCATTCCAAAAAAAGAAAAATCTGTGGTATCCTTCAAAGTCTGCAACCTATACTGGGTCAGAAACAAACCAACCAGAAATGTCGCAGTGTGGAGGGTGTGATGTTCACTCCTTGAAATAACTTATACACCTAGTTTACTAATAAAATTAAAAATTTAAAATACATACTACAAAATAATAAAATAGTAGGTAGTCCACAGCTGAGTTAAAAATCGAATATCCTTTGTTGAAACATGCAAATAAGCAATCCTAGTTGAGTATAATGAAAGCATTAAAGACATTCATTAATTTATATGCAGTCAGGCTATTTGGAGCAAGGGAGTGGTTACAAAGGATGGTTCTGTTAAGAGCAACAAAAGCATTACACTCATTCCTTTAATCAAGTCCCCCTTTCCCCTTAACACCATAGTGTAAACTGAGACTGTGCTACCTTAGAATTAAAACTTAAAAGCTAGAGACAAATTAAAATATATAATATAAGAATAGCGTATTAAGCCTAACCTATTAATCCAAACTTTATTAATTAAGAAACCAACTCACTAACAAAATGGCTAACTAATTAACTAACAAAAAGATCTACCACTAAACATTTATCAGAATAAATGTTAGTAATTTATTAACTGAAACACTTTTAACAATGATTGCTTTCATATCAAATAAATACTTTATCAGGTTTGTGTGTAAAAACATATCATAATATAAATGAACATGTGTATAAATCTACAAGTGAACACCTAAGTAGGCTGAAAAAATGGCTATAATTGCCAAAGTGTAAATACAATGAAAATGTTAGAAATAAATAGTGAAAAATGTTAGAAATAAAACATTAAGGCCCTGTGGATCTGTTCAAGTGTGGTACGTATCTAACTAAGAAAGTACTTAGTTTAAATGAGTAAAAGTGTCAGGAAACAGTACCAATGCCAGTTATTTTCACTGTAAATATTTACAGTATTTGATATTTGTTTATAACAATATTAGCATGTATAGCTGTTAGCATGTAATATCAGCATTAATCATTCCAATATCAGACTTTTAATAGTCTTTTAAACAGTGATACAGTTTTCTGAGTTCTAGTATACTTTTTATGGAGTGTGAAGCCTGTGCCCTGGCCCAGCAATCAAGCAGCCTCAATCTTCATCACTAACACCAGTGAGGGGCATCTCATATAGGAGGAAAGGATAACAAATACACACAGTAAAGTGCAATTTCCCCTAAGAGCACACAGAGATCACAGTCAGTCTGGGGCTGGTCGCTCCCTTGCTCTCCAAGTCCACAATAAGACTCCCCACTGGCACAGCATAGGGTCCAGATCTCAGCCAGCTGGGCAAGCTAAAATCTGCAGCAGCCTCTCTGTCCAACCAGTGCTTTGTGTCCCTGCCCAAGTAACTGACACACACACACTTTGAAAATAGGTTATACAACCACACAGACACACCTGGGGAAGCTGGCACATATTCTCCAGCTGTTCCCCTTTTACCCAAACTAAGGTAGAAATCACTGCCACCACCCAGCTAATATTTATCAGCTACTCAAGGGTGTCCAATTATTACTGTGCAATATTATTATCCAATTGGTAAGTGTGACTAAACAGTCAAGACTTATTAGAGTGATTTGGTACAGGATCCTTAAATACATGCAATGTACTGTTAGAGCTTAACTTATCTCTACACAAAACAGCCACAGTTGAAATGTTCTAAAATATTTAATAATAAATAATAAAAACACAAGACAATACTTCTTACTACACAGTGCTAGTCAAGAGTTCAGAGATCACAGATAAATACTAAAAATAATTCAGTAGTACAGTTATGACATCACAGAAAAACACTTAGTCTAATCTTTCTAGTTTCTAGCTATTTCTAAGAGAAAACAAATCTTACATATAGAACACAGGCAGTGCTGATGAGTTGGATGGTCAAGACAAAAATGCTTAATGCTCTCTGATTCACTCTGTTTTTAAAATCACATTCCTGGTTCCCATTACATCATTCTTCACATTCCCAGGCTAACAGAAACTGCATTCTTAACATCTCCTTGTGTTATCTTGCAGCTGGTCAGAAAGCAGAGCAATATAAATGCATTTGCATGTTTAAATATAGCAATTTAACTCTTGGTTAAAACAATAGAAAGAATGTCTTCATCTAGACAGGCTGGAGCCGACATTAGATCAAAGGGTCACAACATGCTTTACTTGGGTCAGCAGAGCGCACTGATGTTCCATTTTTGTAACAACATTTTTTTCCATTTAAGACAACAAGTCTGTGGTTTACATTAATATTTACAGATGACAGAATTCGCTATAAAATTCTATCTGGCTAGGCTGGCAGCCTTCACCCATCTTCACCCAATCTTCACATGGAGCAATAATAATTAATTCCCAGTTCTCTAAAAGACTTCAGGTTCAGCTGCCACAGCAGTTCACATTTTTCTAAAGGATTAGGGATGTCTCCTTCCAGTTGCAAAAGGCCCACTTGATCAATAATTTGAAATTTAAAGCCAAGGTATCTTTTGTGAAGCTGCAGCTGCTGAGCCAGTGCATTATGCTTGCACTTAGCTCTAATTTTGGAAAGCTGGCCAGAAATCCTTCTTTTAAGTCTGTTGAGCATTTTCCCCACATAAAACGCTTCACAGTCATTGCAGTTTGCCATGTAAACCAACTGCATTGAGCTACAGTCACCTTGCGTTGTCTTAATCAATTTCTTTAAATAAGGACAGAAAAACATGCCTCCCTCCTGGATGTGCTGACAAAAACAACAAAGCCCCACACTTATTGGTGCATGTATCCAATGATCTGGGCCTACCTTCAACCCAACTCTTGATGCTTCTGGCTTTCCTATACACAAAAGAAGGAGCTTCTCCAAGGATGTCCATTAGATATGGGCTTTCATTAATTATGGCCCAGTTCTCTCTAATAATATTAATGATGCTGTAATAGTTAACAGTAAAAGTCAAGCTACAACTGTCTTTAGATTTGTTGTCCATAGGTTTCTTTAAAACCCTCATATAAGCATTGCTATATGCTGGTGAATTTCTACTTTTTATTTCAATTATAGGTTCCAGAATGCTTCTTAACATATTGCTTTTGTATCCCCTCACCAAAAAGTCATTTTCAAGATTATTTAGGTTCTTAAGGAAGGGTCCCATTTTTGTGGTGATCCTGGCCAACCTATAGCCCTGGGACTTAACAACATTATATATTGTCCTGGTGGGATGGAGACTCTTATGATATAGCAGGAGGTTTACTCTGGTAGAGTAAAGATCTATATCCATTTTCCCTTGGTCCAAGTCTTTAATAATCTGCATATCTAAGAACACTGCCGAGGTGAGGTTGTTGGAAGAGGTGAAATGCAGTAAGCTGGTGGTTTGAGTCAGATAGTTGGCAAAAATCTTCTAATTTAGCACTGTCTCCAGTCCACACAATAAAGATGCCATCAATATAGCAGAGATACACTGTGATATGTTGCATGCATTCTCTACTGTTAAAAACATAATCCCCCCCCCAGTTGCCTATGGCTATGTTGGCTAGGGTAGGGGCCATAGATGCCTCCATGGCAATACCAGTCTTTTGTTCATAGTAATTTCCATTAAATGTAAAGAAAATGTAGCTAAGCACCATATCTAAATGTTTACCTGTTCTTTCATGTTGTGCTGGTGTGCCACTGTTGTTTTTCCTGTACGAATCAATCACTCTTTCAAAACCATAATTATGTGGAAGTGCAGTATATAATGATTCAACATCTATTGTTAATAAAATGCTATGGGCATCAATTGTCACATTTTTATTTTCCTTAAAAAATCATTGGAGTCTTTTATGTGTGTGTGTGAAATGTTCTTCTCACCCAAAGGTTGTAACAAAAATCCAGGTAGATGACAGAAGGTTGGTCAGGGCCCCCCTGCTTCCAACCACTGGCCTGTAAGGAGGGTTTTCTCTATTTTTATGTGCCTTAGGGATTCCAAAGAATTTAGGCATGTGTGGGGAGTGTCTGTAGATAGTCAAACAAGTTATCTGTTAACAAATCATCTTCATAAAGTGCAGTCAAGGCTGAGTACCAGTTGTATAATGCCTTAATCTCTTCTAAAGTTAAAGATTCATAATAGTTAGTGTCAATCAATATTTCTTCTATCCTCTGGTTATAGCTGCTGGTATCAATGACAATAATACCCCCTCCCATGTCAGCCTTCATAACCCATTGAGACTTATCACTGCCTAGCTCTAACAATGCTTTTTACTTTTTTGGCAGCCACCATAATTAGACTCAGCAAGACTTTACTATGTCTAGGCAATTTTGATTATGTATCATAGCTCAAAAAAGTAATTTCCCCAGTCAATCCAATCCATTCACTCAGCATCTCTGACAGAGTGGTCTGCAGGGAATCCCTAAAGTCTGCCAGCTCATAACACTCTCATAAAATATGTTCGCAGACACCTCTCTCTTGCCCATCACACCTCCAGAATGCATTCATCTTTGACTTCACACATACAGAAAGCTAAATCAGTTTCTTTACTGGTCACACTAAGCTTGGAGACATAATATGGGGGGGGGGTTGCTGCTGATAAGGGACCCAGAAAGTCTAGAGGCATAGAGTGTAAGGTGACAGCTCCACTTAAATTCTTCCAAGTACACACTTCACCAGGAAAAGATAACTCAGGGGACTAGCATGAACTTAGGGGTTCAGCTTAAAATTCTGGAACAGGAGATGGACTTGAGGGTTGTTGTCATAATCAGATCACTGATTATAAATTATTTTTGTTACATTCTCCTCAAATGCATTTGTTAATTGCATAACATACAGAATTATGATCAAGTTCTAGAGGTGAATCTTGACAACTGTGTTGAGAACATATACCTGCTTAGTTCCTTAGTTATAATCAGACTGACCCAATCATAATACTTTATTTCATACAGTTTCAGTTGCTCCAACGGACTACTCATTATAGAAAAAGTGCATGAAAGTAAGTTGTTTTATGGCTTTGAAAGCTATAAAATCCTTTGTACTTTGATAAAGTCAGTGGCCTGATGCTGTGTCCTTCTGAGAGACTAACAGCTTTATAAGATATCGAACATTTAATTCTAGCTTTTTGTGTGACAGCAAGAAATATTTTACAGCTTTTAAAAAGTGTTTAGGTTCTAATTGCTATTCTGTGTTGGCTGCTATTTTATCTGTAGTGTGATATTAGAGTATAGCTATTCCATGCCATGTATTAACAAAACATGTTATTTATACCTCTTTGACTTCAGAGATGTATAGAACAAGGTTGTCTTTTCCCAATTTCAGAGCATGATGAGCTTTCTCCATGCACTATAAACTAGCCCCTGGATTCACTAAACTCTGTGCAGGAATAGTGCTATTCCTGCACAGAGCAGATCTTGGCCATGTAGAACAGCAGCGCGCCTTGCATATTAATATTATTGAATATATTGATGAAGGCATGCTGCTGTGTTCACTATATGAACGTGAGCCATGTACAAATGTAGGGGGCTTGTCCAAGCATTGCTCACACAGTACACATGCCCCCTGCACTCTAGAATTGCTGTATGGCTCAGCGCTGGGGCATTCAGGAGTCCAGGGTTATGGTTGGACTCCTAGTAGAAAACCATGATGGGAGACTTCTACAGGACCAGTACCAGGGCTCCCAATACAAAGCAGAGACCTGGGACCATCTCACATGTGGCCTCACCACTGATACTGGCATCCCTTGGACTGGTGAGAAGACCCGGCACCACTTTACCGACTTGAAGGATAGGAAGAGGGAGCTCTTGGACAAGATGCATGGGCAGGGAATGCCCCAGCTGTGTGTAAGTATCAGTATCAATAAGTGTTTCCAAAGTCCAGCCTGTGTATGTGATGGATAGGTATACATAAATGTTTCTCTATCTCCTGTACAGCTGCAGATGAGAGGGCCGTGAACATGGATCCCCATGTCAGCAGGCTGCTAAGACTGTGTTGCGGGGCTCGTGAGTACAATTCTAGCTTGTAGTATTCATTGCAAATATATAGAAAGGAGTAGAATGTCACCTGTCAGTATTTAAAAATGGGTATGGTTTGTACTGAATAAATGAGACATTAGCAGGGTAACAGTGATGTACAGGGTATATATCAATAAACTGATTGTCAGTACCTGTCAATAAAAGTCAAAACCCCAGACTGGTCATGTTTACTTTGGTATGTGGTGGTATTAATTTAAATGTGTACAGTTTCTGCACAGCAACTCTAGCTCTGAAAGCATTAAATAATCAAGGCACATCTGACAAAGATTGTGGAGTTGTAAAACAGAAGATTATCTATATGAAATGTTTCATGCGCCAAGATCTGATACCTGAATAGTAATGTTGTGTTAACCAGTGTTTTCCAGACTGTGCTATGTCAAAGTATGAACACACAGTATAAGAAGTATCTGCCATGCAGGAATGTCAGAATTACAAGGTCAGAGTCTACAACCAAGAGAGTATTAGGTGGAAAACAGTCAAATGAAACACAGCAGTTTCACAATAGCTCATTCTGATGAAACACAAATGTTGTTCTATTTTATGCACAAACAGGCACGGTTTGAATCCCGGGAGTGGTAGTAAGCTGTATGCATATTTTCACTCAGGAATATGTGAATATGTGTAGAAACAGTCAGGTAGTGTTAACAGAAATTTCATCCACAGGTCTGCCAAGTAAGAAAAGGTATAAATTAGCTTTAAGAAGGCTGTACTTATACACTGTGTACAACACCCAGTGTCCAACCCCAAGGCTGCAAATGACAGCAAGATAAGTACATACACCAAGTAGTTTCCTCCAAGAAATGTCCTTCAAGTGTCACTCTGTCACAGCTAGTGGTCACTGCCACCCACACTCAGGATGACCGATATAAATCATGGCAGAGTATGGCAGTAGCACAGACACAGACACACACACACACACACACACACACACACACACACACACACACACACACACACACACACACACACACACACACAGTATGAGTGCACATATATAACCCCGACAATGTGAATATGGGTAGAAGCAGTCAGGTAGTGTTAACAGAAATTTGCTTCACAGGTCTGTCAGGTAAGAAAAGGTAAAAGTAGCTGTAAGAAGGCTGTAATTATACATTCTGTACAAACATACCACTGCTTAATCCAAGGCCATAGGGTGATGTAAAGTGAGGTAATACCTGGAGAGTAATGATTAGAGCAGTGATCATTAACGCTGTGTGCAATTGAAGCCTATACAGTTAATTGACATCTCTCTGTCACTCTCCCCCACCCTATCTGTTACCAGTAATATAAACACATAAATCAATGGGTATGTTTTCACCAAATCTGCTGTTGGGACATGTGTTTTACTGTTCTACAAATATTGAAATGTTTGACTATTAATGTTCACTGTGCAAATGCTATCATTGGTGGCCTGTTGCTATCAATTTAATCTGCATGCTCTTATAATGCCCACTGTGGTTCCATATATGCACGTGTTCTGTTTGCTATGCAACTGTTCCAAATCTGGTGTTTTGGGTTAATGGGAACCCCTATGCATGCTGTTATAACTAATCCTGGAATGTGTTTTTTATGGCTAATCAACATATGTTATAAAACTGCAACACCATAGCATGTCTGGGAAGGCCAATCCCAGCGGATCTGCCTGCCTGCCTCAACTGGCCATGGCACCGGGCCCCAGCACATCTGGGACCTAGCCTGAGACCTCCTTGTCTGCTGGTCCTGCACCACCTTTGGGTGGAACTGCCACAGAGGAAGGACCCCCCGAGGAGTGGGCGTGGACAGGACACTGTTAACTATCGTCAGGTCCAGGGATTGGTGCATAGTAAGCTTTGAAAAGAGTTTGGAGATCTGCTACTCCAATTTGAGGGCCATGTGGCACATCTTGAGGGTCAGCCCGCCCCCTTCTGCTCAGCCTCCAGCACAGCCACCTTTAGGGCTGTGAAGGCGCAGTGGTGACTGCGCATGGGTGGGGACCTCAGTCCCACTGTATCCATTTGGGGGCTTGTGGGCAGCCAATTCCCAGCCACTCTCCCAATCCAAAGTGTTTACCCCCACATGTGTCATATACCGCCCCATCTGCTGTCTTGTCTGTCTTCCTACCCAACCTCTACCTCCCCAAATATACCTACTATCTTTCCTCAACATCCCACTCTCACCTTATAAGAAAAAAGGCAATCTGTTCCCACAAAAAAGTCGCCCCATATATATCTGTCCATTTCAAACACGTGCCCACTGGACACGTAATCTGGTCTAACTGGCTTAACAACTCATTACTGTTGTCCTCACCCCTCTCTCAGGGGTTTGAGTGCCCAAATTCTCCTCCAAATTCTGTACAAATGCAGAGCTGTTGCTGTAGAAGAAATGGACAGCTATGGTCCTTCCCTGCACCCGTCCTGCACATCCCTAGCTATCTTTCATATTGTTTTTCCCTCTGCATGCCCCCTTTTTCACCACTTTAATATCACCCTTTTTTTATTTTCTTTTAAAGAAATGACCACAGAGGTAAGTGGGAGTAAGCGTGTTTGGCTTGTGTTAAGTGAAGCTAACTCAGATTAAGCACTTCTACAGCTAACTGTATCAGCATAATTCACTGTACCTTAGCATTGCTTACTGCCATGCAAACCTGCTTACAACTGATTAAAAGTGCCTTAATCACTCTGTATCCAACAGCCAGCAAAACAATCAGCCCTTGCAAGTCTTGAACGCAGGACACTGCACACCATAACCACTGCAATCTACTCCTAAGCCATCTGAGCTAATGTAATGTCTGATCCTTTCATAAAAATATCATTCAGTAGAGTCATTCACCAGTAGGGAAAAGATTCTGCAGAACTGGTAAACTTTTGTATATATATATATATATATATATATATATATATATATATATGTATGGAGATGTGTATATATATATATGTGTGTATGTGTGTGTGTGTGTGTATTGAAAAATAAATACATAATATATGTAGTGATATATACATATATACATATAGATATAGATAAAAAAGTAAATAAATACACACACACACATATACATATATATATATATATATATATATATATATATATATATATATATGTGACTCAGGAACAGACTACCTATCTATGTCAAACAGAGCTCCTCATTAGCACTCTTCAAGAAAAATCTTGATGATTGCATGGGAAATGGGAAATATATATGTGTGTGTGTGTGTGTGTGTGTGTGTGTGTGTGTGTGTGTGTGTGTGTGTGTGTGTGTGTGTATATATATATATATATATATATATATATATATATATATATATATATATATATATATATATATGTATGTATTGGAGTCGTAACTCAGATCCATATTCTGAACATCTTACTGCAACAAATCTATCCAAAGGCTGTCAAAATGGGGGTCAATGGGCCCAAATAAGTGACCTCTTTTAAATATTGCCTTCATCCCTCTCTCTCCAGCACAACTGTTCTGCCTTGCAACAAAACAAGAAGTCCTGCCAAGTTTTGGACCCAGGGCCCTGTAAACTACCATCAAAGTAATGTACCACTACACCATGTGAGCTCTAAAAAATAGTGATGATTTTTCAAACATATCAGTTAGTAGAGTTATTCAACAGTAGGGAAAGGATTCTGTAGAATCAGTCAGGTTTTCTATATATACATGTATATATGTATGGAGATGCATATATGTGGACAAATGCATACACACACATGCACACACACACACACATATATATATATATATATAGAGAGAGAGAGAGAGAGAGATACATCTAAGCTATATCTACATATATGCATACACGTGTATATATAGAAAAGTAAATAAAAAAAATATATATATATATATATATATATATATATATATGTATGTGTGTATACATAAATATATAACAGCTACAAACAGATGCAATCTAAGGGTCATGCTGCTGAACACTAGAAGTCTAAATCTCAAAATGCACTCACTTGAAGCACTCCTTAAAATGGAGAACATTGATATTTGTGGTGTAACAGAGACCTCGTTAAAAGCAGTAGAAAGCACCCATGCACTACCAGCCTATAACTCATTCCATACCTTTTGGCCCCTGAACTTGGACTGAAACTCCAAAGGTGGTGGTATTTCCATATTCATAAAGGATGCACGCACCTCCAGACTGGTATCCCAACATAATGCATCACAGACACTGCAGGTGTAGCTAACATTGGGTAAGACAGTGATTCAGGTCGTAGCCTGCTATCGGTCCCCTACCATGTCCCAAGACTCACACTCTATGTTCCTAATCTCCCTGGAAAATATTAGTGTCCAACCTAGCACTCTCATACTGGTTGACTTCCACTACCTCACCATTAACTGGGAAAGCTACTCATTTACCAATGCACTTGCCCAATGTTTCCTGGAATTCATTAATTCCAATGGCCTGGACCAGCTCGTTCGTACACCCACTACAGATAGCAACATCACTGACCTGGTCATTACTAACATGGGCGACTGCTGCTGTACACCAATAGCCAACTCCTCCCTTGTTAGATCTGACCACAAAGTAATCACCTTGGAAATCCTCATCCCTTCCACCCCCCTGCAAAGGTAGCCAGCATGAAAAGCCTTTCCAAAGCTAACTTTCGCCTCCTAAAAGCAGAGATGGCTAACCTCATGGCAGCCACGCAAATGGTGACTTATTACACAACTGCCAAATCAAACACCAATGCACTATGAACACATACACAATTGCATGGATTCTGCAATATCCAACAGAACCAAGACACTCTCCTCCAAAAAAAAAAGGAAGCCGACCTGGTGGTCGTCTGCCATAAAGAAACTCTACAACAGAAAGAGGAAACTGATATGGAATAAGGTGAAGTCCCAAGACTGGAAAAAAAAAACCCTTATCAGTCACAACAAAAAGTTGAGATCCCTTATCAAATACTCTAAAGCTAGTTGTGAAAACAGAATTGCAACACGTAGTAAAGATAACGACAAGGCCTCCTATAGTTATGTAAAGAATCTCCATGACAATACCAAGATTTTCTCTGAGCTACTGCACAATGGTACCTCCTATGCTGAGCCAACAGATATTGCCAATATACTGGCGGACAGATTCAGTGCCAATTTTATCCGTCTTCTCCCCCAAAGGACCAATCACAGTACCAGTACACTGCTAGGCACCCAGGACTACTGCTGCACAGGTTAAAACAGCACTGTCCAAGACCAAGAATACAGCTTCTATGGGACCTGACAACATCACTGGCTGTGTTCTACATGAACTACAGAGTGAAATGGCACCTCACCTGTGTGCTCTATTCAATCACAGCCTCACCTCAGGCTTTGTCCCTACCAAATTGTGCACTGCTACAGTCATCCCTCTCCATAAAGGAGGAGTGACTACAGACCTGAGAACTATCACCCCCATTAGCCTGAGACGTCTGTTATGTAAAGCTATGTAATGCATCATTATGGACCTAATAAACATGAATATGGGAATCTCCAGACTCCAGATCCCTCACAGTTTGGTTTTGTGAAGGGTAGGTCATGCTTGCTCAATCAACCTGGTCAACTTCTTTGAGTCAGTCACCCGAGCTGTGGATGAAGGCAAGGTGGTTCATACAGCCTACCGCGATCTGGCCAAAGCCTTTGATAACATTCCCCACTCAGCAATCATGCAAAACCTCACTAAGCTAGGCATCAACCCCTATATCACTATGTGGGTTACAAACTGCCTCACAGATAGAACTCACAGTGTGAAAGTAGCTGACTCCAAGTCAGACTACCGACCTGTCATGAGTGGAGTCCAACAGGGTTCGGTCCTTGGTCCTCTCCTGTTTAGTATCTACTTCTCTGAACTCCATGCCAACATGAAATGACTCTGGCTGATAAAGTTTGTAGACAATTGCAAGTTGAGAGCTATTATTAACTACCCAAGTGATGTTGGCATCCTACAGAAAAGCCTCACTGAGACCAACGACTGGAGTCAGAGCCATGGCCTTAAGATCAATGTAAAAAAATGTGTTGTCATCCCCTTTGGGAAAAACACTTTTCCCATGAATTACCACACCAACGGTAGTCTGCTAAACACAGAAGGCATTTTAAGAAATCTGGGAACACAAATTGATAGCAACTTCTCTTTGGACAACCACATTGCCACTGTGATCGGAAAGTCCTTCTATGTGGCATATCTCATTACTAACGCTTTTGCATCCAGGAAGGAAGAGGTCATTGTCCCCCTGTACTCTTCTTGACAGAGTGACACAGTTTGTTTCAGCATATATAATCTGATGGATGTGAGGTTTGAAAATGAAATATATGTCATAATTTACTGACAAACATCATCATATCATCCCAGTGATTTACCAGAGAAATGAGAATAATCTGTAAAACAGACCAGAAATATGAGCAATAAACCTGGACATCTGGAAACAATCCAGCCAGTTGAGAGGTATGCTCAGACCCCCTTACTGCAATGAATCTGGACCAAGGCTGACAAAGTGGTGGGTGCAAGGCATAAAAATGAGGATGTATCTGAAATACTGCGTAGATAAGCTGACACAGTTGTTGCAGTAACACCCTCCTGTCTGCTCTAACATATTTAGTGAAATAGCACAGGTAATCGAAATAGCAAATCTGCTATGGGTAATTGCACATGCATTTGCAAATATATTAGGCACTACAGGGATGTAAGAGCATTGAAAAATAGACACCAGTATGAAAGTGCATACCCACAACCAATATCACCACAGTCACAGTCAATACCAGTAAGTCAAGTGAACAGTAGAGTATATGGACTGTGTGAACAAATACATCATTATATGCCACTCACACAATATCCCTACATATACTGGCCCAATTCTCAGTGTAGTCTGAATCATGACCATGGTACAGGACATGTCTCAGTCTGCCCCTACAAATACATACAGCCAGTAGACCAGCAGAAAATGGAGCAGTATGCACAGTCAGACAAAAAAGGAGCCATAACACTTAGATCTACCCTTCCATACACAGCCCATGTAACATTTACACAACATTTTTTGAGGTTTCTGTGTTCTAATCTAGTCTGTTTACAATTAAAAGCATTCTTTAGAGTCTGCTTGCTCCTTGATCTGTTTTAAAACTTTCATTTCATGGCTACAGCTAGGAACTGTAATAGTTTCCCCAGCCACCCACCCTAGTGTTGTGGTGTTCTTATACTTGGTGGCTTTGCAGTTGCCCACCCATACTGTATAGTTGATCTGTGACACTCCTTCCAGTCTAGTGTCATTAGTTCATTCAATCTAATAGAGAGCATTTGTGAAGGCCAACCCACTCAGATTATTAACCTTGAATTAACTTCTGTTCCAGCTTTCTCCATTTCCACTTTACTGGAAAAAAAAATTCTAAGCTTGCTTCCCCTCTTTCTTGTAACAAGTCTTGTCCAGATACAGATTTGCTGTATCCACATCTGTTTGTAAGCTCCTGAGCCCCCCCCCCTTAACTAGGGTTAAACTGTTCCTGGCGCCATAATGTCCACTCTTCAAATTTTCCCTTGCAACTAGCCAGCTTTTTAGTTTTATCACTCAAATCTGTTTCTTTGAGCTCAGCACTTGTTCAAAACTCATTGTAAGCACTAAATAAGCTACAAATTACTACAGCACTCAACTTTCCTCTCTTGTCTAGAGGAAAACAAATTTTACTATTTAATAAATAAGCACCTATCCAGGCATGTCTAAAGGTCAGCTCCCAGTGTTTTCTCCTGTCTACTTGATGAATCTGGGCATCTTGGGACAGTGCAGCAATTGCCTCATGTACACAGACAACCCCTCTCCTCCTACCACCCAACACTACGACCTGTGAGAGATGCACTTATATAGCCAAACTGGAAGCAAAGTCAAGAGGAGAAGGTAAACACTTGCACCGCACCACACTCATCACATAGTCTCTCAAAACCTACACCACCAAAACACACACACAGAAGCACAAAACACACACCTACATTCACAGAGGCTCTCAGTAAAAATCTGTCCAAACAACCGAGACCTCCAAAGCAGAAATGCAAGCAACCTCCACCCCCCAACACAACCCAAATGACACATAGCCCACATACTCAGTGTGTCACTCAACTACAGCCCATAAGGCATAATGTACCCAACACTCTAGTCATAGGTGACTCTATAGTCAGGCACATTGATGTTCCACAAACCAGGCTAAACAAGGAGAAAGTTACTGTCAGCTGCCTGTCGGGTGCCAGGATCCACCACATAACGCATGCACTCAGGTCACTCCACAGCAAGTACAAATATGACTCTGTCATTGTCCATGTAGGTGTGAATGACCTGAGACATACCTCCCTGAACAACATGAAAAGGGACATGGAGGAGCTCTCCGATCTTGTAGCCCAGGCAGGTATGACCCTCGCCCCGAGTAGCATCCTGCCATCACCCAGAATGATACCACAGTACAAGGACAAAATGATTGACTTCAACAATTGGCTAAGCTTCTGGTGTCATACTAAGGGAATCCAGTATCTGTCTGCCTGGGATGACATGACTGACAGACCACACTGCTTTTCCAGACATGGCCTGCACCTGTCGCCCTTGGGATTCTGGATACTGACAAAGGCTCTTGCCACCCCTATATTGCCTTTTTTAGGCAAGGTTCAAATGACAAATTCACCGCCATAACAGGTACAAGCAAGCAAAACCTGAGGGTAATGCTACTCAATGCTAGAAGTCTAAACCTCAAAATGCACTCACTCGAGGCACTCCTTAAAATGGAGAACATCGACATCTGTGCAGTGACAGAGACCTGGTTCAAAGCTCCAGAGAGCATCCCTGCATCACCAGGCTATAATTTATACCACACCTTTCGGCCACCAAACACGGACCGACACACTAAAGGTGGAGGCTTGTCCATATTCATTAAGGATATCCACACCTCCAAGCTAGTTGCTCAGCATAATGCATCCGAGATTATCCAAGTTCAACTAACTCTGGGCAAAACCGCAATCCAGATTGTAGCTTGCTACAGACCCCCCATCATGCCCCAGGATTCCCACTCCTCTTTTCTTGATACCCTGGAAAATATTAAGGTACAACCCAACACCCTAATAATGGATGATTTTAACTACCCCGCCATTAACTGGGAAAACTACTCGTGTACCAACTCTTTTGCTCAACGTTTTCTGGAATTCATCAATTCCAACACCTTGGATCAACTCATCCACACCCCCACCAGGGGCAGCACTATCCTAGACCTGGTCATCACCTACATGGGTGACCGGTGTTACACACAAGAGGTCAGCTCCTCGTTGGTCAGATCTGACCACAAGCTAATCACCCTAGACATCCACATCCTGCTCCCCACCCCCATTAGGAAAACAACCGTAAAAAATTTCTCCAAAGTCAACTTCATGCTTCTTAAGACAGAAGTGGCAAACTTCAAGACACCCATGCAGATGGACAATGGAGGTACGCCTGCTGAATCCTACACAAATGCACTTTATAAGCACTTACACGAGTGCATGGATCACGCTATCTCTAACAGAACCAAGATGCTGTCCTCCAAAAAATGGAAGCCAATCTGGTGGTCTTCTGCCATAAATAAACTCTACAGCAGAAGAAAGAAACTGTTGCAAAAAAGAGTAAAATCCCACGATTGAAGGAACTCCCTGGTCAGCCTCAGTAAGAAGCTGAGATCCCTCATAAAATCCTCCAAAGCTAGTTATGAAAACAAAATTGCTACTGATTCTAAAGACAACCACAAAGCATTCTATAGCTATGTCAAGAATCTCAATGGCAACACTCAAATCTGCTCTGAGTTACAGCACAATGACACTACATATACAGAACCAACTGATATTGCCAACATCCTGGCAGATAGGGTCAGTGCTAACTTTACTCCCCTCTCATCCTCTAAAGGGCCCATCTTTATACCAGAAGAATGCAAAGTTCCTGTAATCACGGGTGCACAGGTAAAGAACCTCACTCTCCAAAGCCAAGAACACAGCATCCATGGGACCTGACAACATCACAGTCTGCCTTCTACACTAACTACAGAATGAATGGGCACCCCCACCTAAGTACCATGTTTAATCACAGCCTCACCTCAGGCTTTTTGCTGATTCAATGGTGGACCACAATGGTTATACCACTCCACAAAGGGGGGGGCACAACAGACCCCAGGAACTACCGCCCCATTAATCTGACGAGCCTGGTCTGCAAGGCCATGGAACGTATTATCGTGGAACTCATAAACAAAGACATTGGAGATCTCCAAACTCTGGACCCCACACAGTTCTGGTTTGTAAAAGGCAGATCATGTCTCCTAAACCTGACAGACTTTTTTGAAGCAGTCACCAAAGCCATAGATGAGGGTAAGATGGTTCACACAGCCGATCTAGATCTTGCAAAGGTGTTCAACACCATCCCCCACTCTGGAATTATAGATAAACGTACTAAACTAGGTATAAATCCCTATGTCACAAGATGGGTTGCCAACTGGCTTACTGACAGAACCCACACTGTGAAAGTAGCAGACTCCAGATCAGACTTTAGACCAGTGACAAGTGGAGTACCACAGGGTTCAGTCCTGGGTCCTCTCCTGTTTGGTATCTACTTCTCTGAAGTACAGGCTAACACAGAAGGTCTTTGGCTACCTAAATTCACAGATGACTGCAAACTAGGAGCCATAATTGAAACTCCTAACTATGTTGACATCCTACAAAAGGGCCTCACTGAGACAGATGCCTGGTGTCAAAGCCATGGTCTCAAGCTCAATGCCAAAAAGTGCATTGTCATCCCCTTTGGTAAAAACTTTGTACCCATGAACTACCACATAGACAGTAGTCTACTTAACACTGAAAGTGTGATAAGAGACCTTGGGACACAGGTGGACAGTAGTCTCTCCTTTGATAATCACATTGCCACAGTGGTCAGGAAATCCTTCTTCATGACATACCTCATCACAAAACGTTTTTCATCCAGAAAAAAAGAAGTCATTGTTCCCCTCTACTCATCACTCATTAGACCCATTATAGAGTACAACGCCCCTTTTGGTATGTACCTCACAAGACATCTCCAACAACTGGAAAGGCCCTAGAAATACCTCACAAAGAGGATTACTGGCCTCAAACATATGCCCTATGTAGACCGACTCAAAAAACTCCAGCTTTACTCCGTCGCATATCACCTACTCAGAGGCGATCTCTGCCTAACATACAAAGCTATGTCAAACCTAGAGCTGTTGGACATGCTCCACTTAAAGAAATCCCAATCCCTCTGAGCTACATGCTCTAGGGACCTAAACCTTGTCACCACAATAAACAGTATATGCTGGAGGGATAGATTCCTGTCCCAGAGAGTTCCCATACTCTGGAACAGACTACCTATCTATGTCAAACAGAGCTCCTCATTAGCCCTCTTCAAGAAAAATCTTGACGATTGGATGGGTAATAAGAAATTCACCCTGGGGATCACTTCTGTGGTTCTGCTTGACAGGGGCAGAGGAAAATAATTTTCTTGGGTGGCAAAAGCCACGGTACTTTTTTGGCTAAGCTTGTATAAGCCCTAGGGCCAATAGCCTAGTACCTATCTATGAACCTGTGAACATGTGTACACAATCCTGACAGTCTGTTAACAATGGCCAGATATACACAGACCTCTCAAATGTACAGTTCACCTCAGAATGTAGAGGCTCAGGACTCATATCTATGGCCTCTTCCCTGACATGTGTGTGGGTTTACTACATCACTGGGATGGTAGCAGGAATGAAGGCAAGAAATAATGATACTAAATACGTCTGAGCTTCATAGTGCCTGACATCAGGACAAAGCCTGACATAATTTGGGGACAGAGGCACAAACACAGGGGTAGACTGGACATATTGCTGTCATAAACTGAGACAGTTGCTGAGGTTACTGGGTTTGTTGCAACATATCCTTTATGAGGAATATGAAGTCAGTGATACCAATGGATGTATTTACTGACTGCATTCCCCAGAGTCCCTGACTGATTTTCCAAGGACAACAACTGTCTGGGGAACAGACAAAACATAACAGGCAAACATCTGGCCAGTCTGTGGACAGCATGCCAGTGGAGAGGTATGTCAGAGACATATCACTGTCAGATGAGTAGTCACTCACTAAATGCATGTCTACACAAACCCTGTCAATCTATCAACCCACCATGTGTATAACAGCACTGATGACAGAATCTGTTCACAATTCTGGGGATATGTCACCCATGTTGTTGAGATGTCTCCAAATGCCCTGTCCTGTGCAGTATTTCCACCTACTGTCTGTGAATCTGTAGCCCATCACCTCTATACTGTCCCTTACACAGCCAAGGAAAAGGGGCAAAGCCCACATGAAGGATGTCCCATATGCTGGAAATAGCAGCAGTGTCCAGGCCCACAGCACAATACTTTGTGGGCACCTACATAGTTGTATGGCCTTAGGAATAACTGACATTTGCACATCTGCAGAGAGGACAGACAGAAAGTAGATAGCAACCAGGTCATGCATTAGGATGAATGTTTTGAAGAATAAAAGTCTGAAACTGAAATGTATGACATTACTACATGACCAAAGTTCTCAATGATATGGCCAAAAAACATAGTACTCTACAGTTAATATAATAATATCATATTAATATCCAATAGGAGATACATAAAAACATACAGCTCAAACACCAAGAACAAGATAGTATAGTACGTATAGTACTCAAAGTCCCGGCTTTGCATGCAGGGGTGCACGGTTCAAGTACTACAGTCTGCAATCTACTTTTACATGGAAAAGCACTGTTAAAAGTACTAATTTAATAATACAATATGTGTTAAATTATTTTTGTCAACCAGTGCACTGTAGCTATGTAGCTGGTATAACATGCAAGTGTGAGTCCATATAACATTTGTTACTACTCATGTATAAAAAAAACAAAAACAAAGATGTGATACTACCCATGTATACCCAAGTGTCCCATACAGTATAGTCACACCCCTTGCTACTGTAATGACAGCACATAGAAGCATGTTATGTACAGGAAACTCAATACACTTATTAAATGATATCATTACTCTGCTATTTTATAAGCGTGGAATGTGAGCAATGGTTACCAGAGCTGAGCTATTCTTAGCAGGTTTAAGCATTGCTTAAATGTAAATGCTAAGCAGATTTGCACACTGGTAATCGTCACTAAGCAAAGCCTTCATGGTGTGAATGTGTATTCATTTAACTGTGTATTAACATTGTTTACTGTCACGCAAACCCACTTAAATATGCTCAAAACTTCTTTAATCACTCGGTATCCAGCAGCCCATAAACAGCTTTTGAACCCAGAACCCTGCATACCATATTCACAGCAACTTACCACTAAGCCATTTGAGCTGAAGGGCTTTTGGATGTTTTTTCCAATATACTATACATTGCAGCCAGTTTACACTAAGGAAGAGATGATGTGCAATCAGGAAAGATTGGTATCTACAAATATATATATGAAAAGAAACATATAGATATAGAGAAAGACAGATATGTATAGAGATACATATATGTGTATAACAATATATAGATATATTACCAATAAATACTGAGGTGTGTGTGTGTGTGTGTGTGTGTGTGTGTGTGTGTGTGTGTGTGTGTGTGTGTATGTATGTGTATATATATATATATATATATATATATATATATATATATATATATATGTATACACACACACACACACACACACACACACTGTATATTTATATATATATATATATATATATATATATATATATATATATATATATATATATATATATATATAGGTCTACCTGAAATCGCCGACATTTCTAAATGCCGACGATGAGAACACTGACACCGGAAGATTGACAATGGAGAAGAATGACAGTTGAGAATCCAGACAGTGAGAATACCGACATGTTAAGGTAAGTGCGTGATAGGGATGGACGTTAGGGTCAGGGTGTGGGTAAGGTAAGTGTGTGATAGTGATGGACGTTAGGGTAGGGTGCGGGTCATGTAAGTGTGCGATAGTGACAGACTTTAGGTTTAGGGGCAGGTTAAGTGAGTTAGGGTTAGGGTGCAGGTAAGGTAAGTGTGTGATAGTGACGGACTTGAGGGTTAGGGGTGGATTAAGTGAGTTTGGGTTAGGGTGCTGGTAAGGTAAGTGTGCGATAGTAACAGAGTTAAGGGTTAGGGGCAGATTAAGTATGTTAGGGTTAGGGTGCGGGTAATGTAAGTGTGCAATAGTGACGGACCTTAGGGTTAGGGTTTGGGTTAAGGTTAGTGCATAGATAGTTGTGTATGTAAGGTTTAGTGTAGGTTTGTAAGGTTTTTGGTGTGCTTGTGTTGTGAGTGTGTTTTTTGGGAAAGGTATTTGTTTTGTTGATTGTCGGTATTGTGGTTTGTTGGGCATGTGAAGTTTCATGTTTTTGAACTTTCTTTTTTTTTTCGGTTTTGTCGTGTCAGTTATTTCGTTGTCGGTGTTTTGGCATGTCGGTGTTATCAGGTAGACCCATATATATATATATATATATATATATATATATATATATATATATATATATATATATATATATATATATATATATATATATGCATACATGTCTCAAAAACCCATAACTGGGGCAGCATGCACAGTTGGATACAAAAGGACCCATGACACTCACATCTGCCCCCCCCCCCCACAATCCAAACAGTAAGTGAACAGTACACTGCTACCAAATCATGATAGGCCATACACAATAGCCAGACGTACAATGACCTCTTAGCAAAACAACTAAAATGACTGAAGATAGTAAAGAGAAATACATCCAGCCTGTAAATTACACAAGTTTATTTTACTCTGATGTCTTGGCCAAAGCTTTCAAGGAGTAAAGCATTACAAAAAATACTTGCCTTAAATACAAGAAGCATTTAACACTTAGTTATATTTAAATACAGAGCCTCCAATTGCACTCCTCATTTAACCCCCTAGGGGATAAAGTATCACATTTAAAAATATAAATTTATTCTGTACATAACAATTGTTCTTTTATGACTGTTTGGTCAAACTGAGAAACAGACTTTTTCCAAAAAAAAGTACCTTGTAACCCACTACTCTCCCCATGGTGAGATTTATTAAAACGTGCAGCTATAGAACTGTCTTCTTCCTTATCATTAATATGTCTCACATGTTCTAACAGCCTATTTTTAAAACACTTGTTACTCTCCCCCACATAAAATATGTTACAATAGTATCTAAGAGCATTCTCTATACACCAACCTCTTGAATGTACAGAGTTCCATGTTTTACAGCCTTTCCCAGGAATGACAGGGCTAAATAATGATATACCATACCTATCAACCTCCTACTGTATGACATCTGGACAAAGCCTGGCATAATTGGGGGACAGAGGCCCAAAAACATAGCTATACTTGAAATATTGCTGTTATACACTGAGAAAGTTGCTGGTGTTACAGGGTTTGTTGTAACATATCTTTATGAGGGATATAAAGTCAGAAATAGAAATGGACGTCAGCATTTACTGAATGCAATCACCAGAGTATGCTACTGATTTGCCAAGGGCAACACCTATCTGGGGAAAAGACAAAACATAACAGGCAAACCTCTGGCCATTATGTGGATAGCCTTACAGTTGAGAGCTATGCACACACAGAACTTTGTCAGACTGAAATCCATGAAGAAGTAGCATGTTCAGACAATCCCTGTTAAACTAGCAGTATTAAAAACATATAACAGCAATACTCACATTCTGCCCCTAAGTCTTGAACCTTATCCACCATTTAGTTGGCTTGTCTCCACAAGTCTTGTTGTAAGAGCTATTAGCTCAAACACCTCCAGGATGTCTTCCACACAGGTAAGGGAAAGGGCCAATGCCCACATGGAGTACTCAGATATAGATGTGTGTTGCTATGACATTGGCTATTGGAATAACTACACAGCTGCTCTGCATGCAATTAGCAACTGGGGAACAGCAGTTGGTGCAAAGGCCATCACATGGTCATGAGCATTACCTACAAAAGACAAACTGCCATCAATTCAAACCACCTCTGTCATAGACAGTGATCTCCAGTGATCTCCATAACAACAGAAGAACTCAGAAGATATATCTAACAAAATCCACTTAAAAAAAGTATGTGGAAAAAAGTAAGCATGCAATTAAATGCAGTAGGTGGTCTGTAATAATGAAAAATAGGGATTTGAAAGAATATATCTCAGCAAGACTTGCTGTACTGATGTACTGCTGAACAGCACCGATGGCCATGGCATGTGGCTCTGTCTGCAGTGACATAGCTCACAGCTCAGGCCCCTGACTCACCCCAGGAAAGGACAGCTTGCATTTGGAAACTATTGGAGTGTCTGTTAAACACCACTGACTGTGCCACTGTTAAGTCAGCTACTGGAATGTTGCACATATCCATATGTTACCTGTGCATATAACTATGATAAACAATTTGTCTTGTAAATATAAGAGAACTATACAGAGCATGTGCAGTTGCAGAAGTGTGTGTTGAAATGCATATGATATATTGAGTTCATACCATTCAACTGTACAGTCTTAGGAGCACATGTGTGCCTGATATCTGTATTCACTTACTTAGAGCTGTGTTATGTTAGGCATACCATTGTCAAGTCTGTTAATAATGACACCATCACATAATAGCCTAGATATGAATGTGGGACATCCTCCAGGTAAGCACTGTGATAGCAAAGCCTACTGTGCAATCAACTTACTTATCTATATATGTAAATACATCGTGCATGTTCTACTTGTGTGTAATATCAGTTTCAGTGCATACAACAGACAAAAATGTTTACAGATACTGGTTGTTGCATTGCCACGACAATGATATGGGTAGCAGAATAGGCATGATTATCAGGTTGTAATTGGAGAAGTGTGCAACTGTGTTTTGACCCCCTGTCCATGCCTACCACAAACAGTTATCTGAACACCTACATACAGTGGATATCAAGAGTGTACACACCCCTGTTGAAATGCCAGGTTTGTGTACTATACACAAATGAAACCACAGAAAATCTTTCCAAAATGTTTCCCACCTTGAATGTGTCCCATAGCCTGTACAATTATATTGACAAACAAACAAATCTGTTAGGGGTGAAAATATAAAACATTAAAAATGTACTATAAACTGGTTGCATACAATTGCAAACACATAAACTACTACTTGGTAGATGTACCTCCTGCAGTAATCAATGCATTCTCTTTTTGGTTGCACACATGCCATCAATTCATAAGACTATGATTAAACTCAAATAATGTTCAACTGTCCTAGTAGGATATATTTGACATTTACCCAGTTGCCTGCTACAGCAATAGACAACTTTAGCAGAGAGCTTACAAAGCTTTGAAGGGATCTCATTGTGGAAAAGTATCAGTCAGGAGAATAGTAGAAAAATGTGTCTCCCAACATTGGATATACCACATAATACAGTGCAGACAGTCATTAGACAGTGGAGAAGATATGGGACAGCAGTGACACTGCAAACACCTGGACGTCCATCCAAAAT
This sequence comes from Protopterus annectens, assembly GCF_019279795.1. Lineage (NCBI taxonomy): Eukaryota > Metazoa > Chordata > Ceratodontiformes > Protopteridae > Protopterus > Protopterus annectens. Next base: position 988,798,948 of record NC_056746.1, on the reverse strand, counting down.
GGATGACAATACAAGATGACAACTGTACATGGAGGCTGCCAGGCACCTACAGCAACACTGAATGAGCTGTAGGGATGCCTGCCAAGTACTAGGTGTGCACCACATGTGACAACAATCTTCTGTATTCCCCATATGTCTGCCCTATGAGGTAGGGTTGCTAGATGGAAGCCTTTTCCTACACAGAAAAATGTCCAGAGTTGGACAAATATTGCCAAACAGTACATCAAGTCTCCTAAAAACATGTTGGACAATGTGTCATGGTCTGATGACACCAAGGTTGAACCTGTGGCCCACAATTCCAAGAAGTATGTTTGGCCCAGCACAACACTTTGCATTACCAGAAGAACACCATCCCCCTGGTGAAGCATGGTGGTGGCAGTATCATGCTGTGGGGTTGCTTTTCAAAAGCTGGAACTGGGACTCTACTCAAGATAGAGGGAATTATGAACAGTTGCAAATACCAATCATTTCCATCCGCAAACCTTCAGTAATCTGCTATAAAGCTGAAGATGAAGAGGGATTTAATCTGTCAACATGACAATGACCCCAAATATACATCCAAATCAACAAAAGAATGGCTTCACCAGATGGAAATTACAGTTGGGAATGTGCCAGCTAGTGGCCAGACCTACACCCAATAGAAAATATGTGGGTTGCACTGAATAGGGCTATGCACAAGAGATGCCCTCACAAACTTGACATGTTTGTAGCGCTGTTGCAAGGAAGCAACTATTACCAAGTAAATATGTGCCATGATGATAGACTTCAACCTAAGATGACTGAATGCTATCATTATCTCAACAGGTGCTTCCACAAAGTATCTGTTTAAGGGTGTGCACACTCATGCAACCAGCTTATTGTACTGATTTCAATTTGCATTTGTTTTCCCACAACAGATTGTTATGTTTTCAATGGAATTGTACAGGATATAGGTCACATTAAAGGTGAGAATTGTTTTGAAATGAGTTATTGTGGTGTCAAGTTACAATAGCACAAAGACCAGGCATTGTAACAAGGGGTGTGTACACTTATATATCCACTGTAACTGTATGGACTCAGCAATACCTGACCTGTAAAACCCGCCTCCACCAAGGTAGAGTACTCCCCTTTGGTGGAAAGCAGCAATACATAAACCACATATTAGGTTGCTATACTGCTGTATGGGGCCACATAGGTGCAGACAACAACTTGGAAGCATGTCCACCTCTGTCTGAACAAGCATGTAAGGTCACAGTTGACTCCATGTAAGGCTAATAATGAGTAAAAATCACACATATTCACACTGCCAAGGCCAGTTACAAGGGTGTCTTCACATATGTTGTCAGTCTCAGAGACAGCAACACAATTCACCCTGTACTGGTGTGAAATCACACCTCATACACACATGCCATGGCTATAGGCAACCTGCATCAGACAGGTTAGGTGTAAACATCACCCCCTGTTCCCCATCCCTATAGGGAGATATGCACATCAACCACACCCCTCCCCTCATCAGTGGTGAGCAGGTACATCTTGCCTACTGAAAGGCAACAACATCAAGTGTCCATGGGGCCTGATAACATTCTTGTCTCCATCTTACATGAACTCAAGTGCTCACAGTTCCATCACACACCATAGTCAAACATAGCCTCAGCAACATCCACACCACATCCACATGGAAGATGGTCACTGTCATCCCTCTACACAAACATGAATGGGGAATAGAGGTTTATGCAATTAACTGTCCATTATTGGGGGGACTATAACACATTAGGGCCAGGAGTGCAATGAAAGCTAATATTGTGCTGATAGATTACAGGGGTATGGTGTAGGTGTGAGTGCTGGCAACAAATATCCACTGTTAATGTGCAATTTCTGTCCATACTGTTGACAACTGTATGAAGTGCTATGATGTGTTTCATTGTTTATGTCTTCCAGATGGGATGCAGCATGCCAGAAATCCACCCTACAATGCAGCAGAAACATCTGCAATAGCTGAAGTTATTGTCAACCATTATAACATCATGTTTGGCCATGATCAGGAACATCTGCATGAGTGGACCGCCCTGTGGAATGACCTAGTCCACAGGGTAAATAATGTTGGCCTGCAAACAAGAACCTATGAGCAGGTACGGCATCATGCTGCCAACCTCATACATAATGCCCAGTGAAGGGCTGCTGCCACAGCCAGAGAAGCGACAGCCAGAGGTGGGGGCCCAGTCATGCAGGCCCCACTGACACCCACCGAACCACTCTTCGACAACCTTGGTGCACCCACTCAAGACACACAACATCTTGCTGAATCCAGCATTGTGGATGTGGGTACCCCCCACACAATGGACAAGGAGTGTACAGGAAAGGCCCTAGTGCACATTAGTAGAGTACTTTAGCATACATACTTGTATCTGCATGCATATGTCAGATAAGATAGTACTTGTAGATGGGGTTTGGTAATGCACATAAGTGCACATCTATGGTGATGGACTGCATATTTTATTCTATTGGGGTTTGTAGCTGTAGATTTTCTACATGCATATGTCAGATAAGATAGTAGTTGTGGACGGGATTTGGTAATGCACATAAGTGCAGATCTCTGGTGCTGAACAGCATATTTCGTAGTACTGGGGGTTGTACTGTTAAAGTGCAGAAATGCTGCTTCCCCCCTCCACCAAAGCCACATGTGAGTCTGCTGACAGTACCTCACTCCCACACCTATTTATCTCCCTCTGGTCTACAAGTGAGACAGCAGCCTATAGCTGGTGAGTATGCAATTGTTTTGTTGTGCTTTGCCAATACACACCTAGCCATATTGCTTGATGTCCATGTTCACTTGTGGTGGTGTTAACTGTAGTGCATCACAGTGGTCACCACAGGAACCTATCTAAAGGGTTATGCAACATTCCTGCAGTATAACTCACAACCTGTCAGTGCAAGACATCTGGACAGAGACCAGCAAACTGAGGGGGCAAATGGGCTATGGTAGGGACATGTATGACACATTAATCCTATACAGTGGATACCACAATATACACACCCCTGTCAAGATGCAAAGGTTTTCTGATATATACAATGAAACACCACAATATCACATTCCACACCTTTTTCCAACCTGTAATGTGTGAACATAACATGAACAATTAACTTGTAAAACCCGCCAAATATGGGGTATACAAACCTTACAATATGCTGGATGCATATGTGTGCAGAGCCTCCAAATAACACATTGTAGTAGCAGCTTGTAATGTACTGACAGCATTCCCTCTGCTTGGGTACACACCTGCTATCAAGTTCAGGGTCTCAATTTAACAATGAATAATGGTCCAGTCTTGGAGCAGTGTATTCATGACATTTGCTCAGTTACCTGCACCAGAAGCAGCCATGGCTTGCACACATATTACAAAGCATCATAGGGATCTCACATTTGAAATGTATCAATCAGGAGTAGGGTACAAAAACATTAACACAGCATTGTATATACCATGGAACACAGTGGAGACAGTCATCAAAAGGTAGATGAAATGTGGGATAACAGTGCTGTTGAAAAGAACCAGATGTCCCAGCAACACTGAGGGACTTGCAGGACTCTCTGGCAAGTACTGGTTGTGTAGTACATGTGGCAACACTCTCCTGGATTCTGCATAAGTCTGGCCTATGGGGAAGGGTCAGTAGATAGAAGCATTTACACTTGCCAATACCATACAGGGCTGTGTACAAGTAGCAAAACATAACACCATGTCCTCCAAATGCATGTGTTGAACTTTGTAAAGGTGCAATGAGACCAAGGTTCAAACTTACAGCCACTATCCTTAAAGCTACATGTGGTGCACAAGCAACATCTCACTTCACATGAAGACCACCATCCATATGTTGAAGCTCACTGGTGGCAGTGCCCTGCTTTGGGATTGCTGTTCATTAACTGGAACTATGCCTGTAGACATGGTGGAAGGAATTATGAACAGTTCAAACAACACTCACATGTGGGCCAAAGCCGTCAAGCATATGCAAGATGGCTGAGGATGGGGAGGTGTTTCAGCTTCCAACACAAAAATGACCTGAAGTATACATCCAAAGCTACCTAAGAATGGCTTCACCTGTATGCAATCAAGGGTATGCATTGGGCCAGACAAAGACCAGACTTAACACCAGCAGTAAACCTCCAGTGTGACCTCCAATGTCTGTGCAAATGAACTAGCCTTGCCAGCAGACAGAGTTGGGGGCTTTTGCAGGGAAGATTGTCCAAATAATGCCAAGATAAGATGTGCCATGCTGATACTCCCCTTCCCAGGAAGAATGACTGCTGTTGTTCACTTAACAGGTGTTTCAAAGAAACATTGGTTTAAGGGTGTCCACACTATGCAGCTACTTTATCATACACATCTCACTCCGTATATTTCACAGCTAACACATTTGTTTGTTTCCCGATTGGATTGCACAGGTCATATGTCACATTTGATTTGGGGAATGTTTTTGAATGCAACACTGTGGTCTCATTTTATATGATACAAGAGCCTGCCATGTTAACAGGGCTGTGTACACTTATCATATCCACGTTAAGATTAGAAGGTTGTTGGTGTAACAGGATTTGTTTGAATATATATTCACTGCTGGTGATGAGGTCTGCAAATCAAATGTATGTCATTAATTAGTGACATCAATCCTCATATGATCCCAGTTATGTGTCAGGGGTTGTGAGGAAGAGAGAAAACATATGTGCCAGAGATCTATACATTCTTCAATGATTTGTACAGTTGAACAACAATAATGTGTACATGTGCGCAGTGTGTGCTAGGGGAATGGATGTCACCCACTGACAGTACTCATGCATCCCAGAGATGTATATTGTTAGTAGCAAGGATTGAGAATGGCTGCAATGCATGATGATGAGGGTTGTGTGTCATGCATGTCACTTTTTTGGTAATGTGAGGTTTGTGTAATAATAGTTTTGTGCCACAGCACCTGTAAGTGTCTGTGTGCATGTCTGTGCGTGTGGCAGCCAACCATGATGTACAGGTATTAATTTACATTTATTGTCTTCCCTTCACAGGTGGCAATAGGGGTCAGGGTCCCTCCCACTTGGGAAGTGATAGCAGTGTCTCCGCAGACTCTGACAATGATGACAGCCATGGTGAGGCACAGGCAGGATTGTCAGGGGCTGAATGTGTGCCATTGGTTGGCATCCCATTGTTATCCATCCCATCCCTGCACACAGGCACAATGCCTGCACATACCCCATCACCAGTATGTATTTGTGTTTGTGGGAAGAGGAGAGGGTTGTCTGTGTACATGAGGCAATTGTAACATTGCCTCAGTATTCCCAGGTTCACCAGCTGAGCAGGAGAGGACACTAGCAACTGATCCCTCGACATGCTAGAAGGAATAGACAAAAAAACTTTAAAAGAGATTCTGGGGGATGTGGGTGTCCGAGAAATGGGGTTCGCCTTTTTGGGGTACTATCTATAACAAGAGTGCTGTATCAAGGTGATAAGTACTGTAGGAGCAAGAGCTAGGTTTAACAGATAAAGAATAGTCTACTCGGAGTCAGGTAGAGATGATCTTTTTAGTTATAGGATATGCTGATTAGATCAGTAGTACAGTTCGAGGAAGGTAGTTTTAAGGGAAAATTTGAAGAGTGGACTTTAGGTAGCCCTAATAGTTTAAATCTGCTTAGCCGGCGCTGCCCTCTCTCAACATAGGACTGGCAAGACCAGACAGGAGGAGAAGGTTACCACACACACTATAGACCCAGTCTCACATAGTACCATCACAACCTCAAATCATACACATAAACACACAAAGACATACTCAGAGGCTCTGAGCAAAAATCTACCAAAACAGCAGAGGCCACCAAAGCAGACACCCAAACAACTACCACCTCAGAACACAACACCTGCAACACATAGACCTCACAGTCAGAGTGTTAAACTGTCACAGCCCTTAAGGCCAAACACAATGCGAGACACACTAGTCATTGGTGACTCCATAGTCAGACACACTGACGTCCCACTCACCAGACTGAGTAAGGAGAGGGTTACAGTAAGCTGCCTGTCGGGCACTAGAATCCGCCACATAACGCAAGCACTCAGGTCTCTCAACAGCAGGTACAAATACGACTCAGTCATTGTCCACGCTGGTGTAAACGACCTGAGATGTACCTCCTTGGACTACATGAAAAGAGACATTGAGGAGCTCTCTGATTATGTAGCCCAGGCAGGTATGACCCTGACCTTGAGCAGTATCCTACCTTCACCAAGAATGATGCCACAATACAGAGATAAGATGATCAGCTTTAACAATTGGCTTAAACTCTGGTGTCATTCAAAGGGGATCCAATGTCTGTCTGCCTGGGATGACATGCTGGACAAGCCACGCTGCTTTGCAAGGGACGGCTTGCACCTGTCACCCCTGGGATTCCAGATATTGGCAAAGGCTCTTGCCACCCCCATAGTGCCTTTTTTAGGCAAGGCTCAAATTCTAAACCTACCACCATAGAACACAAAAATGGAAAAAAACTAAGGGTAATGCTGCTCAATGCCAGAAGTCTCAATCTCAAAATGCACGCACTCGAGGCCCTTCTCAGTATGGAGAACATCGATGTCTGTGCTGTGACAGAAACCTGGTTCAAGGCTCCTGAGAGCACCCCAGCACTATCAGGTTTTACCTCATACCATGCCCCAAAATCCGGACAATACCAAGAAAGGAGGGGGGTATCCATATTCATCAAGGACACCCACACCTCAAGATTGGTGGCAACGCACGATGCATCGGAGACCATCCAGGTGCAATTAACCATAGGCAAGACTGCTCTGCAAATTGTAGCATGTCACAGGCCACCCTCACAAACTCAGGAACCTCACATGGCTTTCCTGAAAACACTGGAGGGGATAAATGTATCTCCAAACACCATCATACTAGGTGACTTCAATTACCCTAATATAGACTGGGAACACTACTCAAGCCCAAATACCCTAGCCCAAAAGTTCCTGGAATTCATAAACTCAAACGCCATGGAACAAATGGTCACCATCCCCACAAGAGGAGAAAACATACTTGATCTCATCATCACGAACATGGGAGCACAATGTTCAACACCGGAAGTATACCCCTCACTGGTGAGATCAGATCACAAACTAATCTCGCTGGAGGTCCGCATCCCACCCCCACCTGAAATAAAAAAGACCACAGTAAAGAACTTCTCGAAAGCCGACTTCACACTTCTAAAGACTAGTGTGGTCTCCTTTAAGGCCCCCGAGCTGGCGGAAAACAATACCCAAGCCGCTGAATCACTTACAAATGCCTTCTACCAGCACCTACAGGACTGCATGGATAAGGCAATCCCAAGCAAAACAAAGACTCTTTGTACCAAAGGCAAGCGTCCAGTCTGGTGGACCCCAGCTGTAAACAAACTCTACAACAAAAGGAGGAAGCTACTACAAGATAGAGCAAAATCCTTAAAAGGTAAGACACCTTTGATCACTACAAGTAAAAAACTAAGAGCTCTCATAAAATCATCCAAAGCAAACTTTGAGAGAAAAATAGCTAAAGACTCAAAAGACAATCATAAGGCCTTCTTCAGCTATATAGAAACCTGGGAGGAAACTCCCAGATATGCTCAGAACTAGTTCAAAATGATGTGAAGATTACTGATCCTACAGACATTGCCAACATACTGGCTGACAGGTTCAGTGCAAACTTCTCCCCCCCCCCAAAAGGAGAGATATCTATACCAAACGATTGTAACCCCCCAAACATCTCTAACGCCCAAGTGAGAACTGCTCTCCAAAGCAAAAACACAGCATCCATGGGACCTGATGGTGTCCCCGGCTGTGTGCTCCACGAACTCAACGAGGAATTAAACCCACAGCTAGGACAGCTGTTTAATCATAGTCTCACCTCTGGATATGTACCCAGGGAGTGGCACTGCGACAGTGGTCCCACTTCATAAAGGCGGTGCCTCCACCGACCCTGAAATTACCGCCCATTAGCTTGACAAGCCTTATCTGCAAAGCCATGGAGAGGATCATAATGGATCTCATAAACAAAGACATAAGGAATTTGCAGACTTTGGATCCAACCCAGTTTGGCTTTGTCAAAGGCAGATCATGCCTTTTAAACTTGGTTGACTTTTTAGAAACAGTCACCAAAGCCATTGATGAGGGAAAGGCAGTCCATACAGCATACCTCGATCTGGCGAAAGCTTTCGATACAATACCCCACTCGAGTATCATTGAAAAACTCATCAGCTTAAATGTTAACCCATACATCACAAGATGGGTTGCAAACTGGCTGAGTGACAGAACCCACAGGGTCAGAGTTGCTGGCGCCATGTCAGACTCTAAGCCTGTCACAAGTGGTGTCCCACAGGGCTCAGTCCTGGGCCCACTCTTGTTTGGCATCTACTTCTCTGAAGTACAAGCAAACACAGGAGGGTTATGGCTGACAAAGTTTGCAGATGACTGCAAACTAGAAGTGAAAACACATCTGACACAGATATCCTTCAGAAAGGTCTCACAGAAACGGATAACTGGTGCCAGAGCCATGGCCTAAAGTTAAATGTCAAAAATGCATAGTCATACCCTTCGGGAAAAACAAGGTTACCCCTAGCTACCATATAGGTGGCAATACACTGAGCACAGAAGAAGTTATTAGGGACCTGGGGACCCAGGTTGACAGTAGCCTGTCATTCGACACCCATGTAGCTAAAGTAGTTAGGAAGACCTTCTACATTGCCCACCTTATCATGAAGGGATTCACATCTAGATCAAGGGAGGTCATAGTTTCCTGTACTCATCACTCATCAGACCAATGATTGAGTACAATGCCCCATTCGGAATGTATCTGACCCGACACTTGCAGCAGCTGGAGAGGCCACAAAAGTTCCTCACCAAAAGGATAAAGGGTCTCAAAATCTGTCCTATGCTGCCCGACTGAAAGAACTTCAGCTCTATTCAGTCGCCACCGCTTGCTCAGAGGTGACCTGTGCCTGACATACAAGGCCATGTCAAACCCAGATTTGATGAATATGCTTCACCTCAATAAATCTAGATCCGTCAGAGCCACAAGGGCGGGAGACTTAAACCTTGACACGGCTATTAATAGGACGTGCTGGAGGGATAGATTCATCACTCAAAGACTCCCTATGCTGTGGAACAAAATCCCGGTATATGTGAGGCAGAGCACCTCGCTGGCCTTGTTCAAGAGAAATCTTGACCAATGGATGGGAGATCGCAGATATACCCCAGGGATTACCTCAGTGTCACTGCTCGACAGAGGCACAGCAAAACAATCGGTATAGTTCCCCATACTAAAGGGGTGGCATAAGCCACAAAACTATGGGCTAGGCTTGTAAATGCCCACGGGCAGATAGCCTAGTATAAACCTATGAACCTATAAACCTATGATGGACAGTTGGTGGGTGATGACATCAGACAGGCAAGTGTGTTGACTATGGCAAGTGTGTCTGTATACACCCCATAGTCAGATAACAGGTGAGGACCCACACAGGCAGATGGGCAAGGGTGCTCGAAGGGGGACTGCTGTCCATCATGCCCCTGTCACAAGTGCCACAGCAAGTGTCACCAGATGCATGTTTTGGACCGTCATGGTGGCACAGGCACTCAGTGAATGTAACACAAGACAGCTTCTCAGGGTTGTGAATGCCACTCTTCCTGCTATGCATGACAATCTCCATGATCATGCTGATGCCCACTGTTATTATGCTGAGGTCATGGATAGATGGTTGGGTGAGGTGGTGAGATGGTGGGAATCCTCGACCGTGGAATGTCATTCCTAGAAGGTGGAATGTCTGTGATAGAGCATGTGGTAGGAGTTGTCCATCGGCCACATGGACGTAGGACAGCAGTACAAACAGTTGAGGTTCCACGTGGCCATGCAGCTTCTTGCTCCTGTAGTGGTAGTACCAGCAGCATGACTGATGGGGGGGTTGCTGTCCATGCCACAATGCAGCAGGGCATGGGCACATGGCTCTGGCAGGTCCCAACAGGTATGTGGATCCAGAAGACAGCAGTCACCATCAGGGGGTAGTACTACATCTGGCCTTGTGCCTGGTTGTGCCAGTGGGTCCCCCGGCAGGCCCAGCTCCCATGTCCATGGCCAGAGATGGTGAACTGCACACCCTGCCATGTATGGTCCACAGCTGTCCAGCATACCCCTGTGCAAGGCAGCCATATGGCATGACTGTGTGCATCCATACACACACACACACACACACACACACACACACACACACACACACACACACACACACACACACACACACACACACATCACCATCACAGCCAGGTCACCTCCAGACTGACACACACCACCTCTGCATGGCCCATTTAATGAACAATCCCCAAATACACACACATAATATCACCCAAATGGCCCAGCCTAGGCCTCTGGCAAACCCACACCACACCCTGTACCTACGATGATACCTGTGCCACATCCCTGTCATCCATACCATTGATGCAGGGACAAGCTAATATGGGTCTGATGCACAGGGTGAATTTGGTACAGTTTAGCAATGTAATGCTGTGTAAAGTGTTGTCAGCCAGCACGTTTAATGGTTACATGTCAGAGTGTGTAGCTGTCCAGCTATGATGCATTATTGTGGTTATTAATGCTGACAGACTGTGTTCTGCATAATGTATTCTGTTTGTCTTCTAGGTGTCTGTGTGTCAGCAGGATGTTGCCCTGCAGACATCATCTACAAGGAGTATGGCAGTATGGTAACCCACTGAGTGTGTCATATACAGGGTACAGCTGTAGACAATTATCAGGTCTGTATAACAGTTTTTGCATATGCCATGTAGCTTATAGGGCTGAGGGATGTATACAGGTAAGTGCATGGTGGCTGACATCAGCAGGTCTTGTACAGTGGACAATGGTAAGTGTAGTGGGTGGAACATACCTCAGATTTGTAATTCCCACACACCCAGAAGGACATGTGTTGACCAAACCCACAGAATACTGCTCACACACACACACACACACACACACACACACACACACACACACACACACACACACACACACACACACACACACAAAATCACAATTGCCAGTGTTCGGCTTGAAATTCCTACTCATCTACTTAGAGGTAGTACAGTATTATGCAGTTATCACAGGTGACACAGAGCTCATAGTGTGTTGAGTTTCCAAAGTACATGTGTAGTGAGTAACATCAAATGCCCTTGTAAGGTATGGCAATGGGTGGTGTAGTGGGTGTGACATACTAATGTCATGTACAAGTGTGCACATTCCCAAATACTGTTATACACACCAATGTACACACACAAGTGCACCAGTACTGTGATTAAGAGCCCTACCTCTCTAGCTGCTCATTCCATACTGTTACATAGCTGTTGCACACAGCATAGGGCTTATAGGTCTGCAGAGTGTATACACATACCTCTATGGATGATGTAAAAAGCAGCCTTTGTACAGTGGAATGTAGGATGTGTGTGCTGGAAGTATGATGGACTACAGTTGTAATACTTGGCCACCCAATGGATATATTCCTCACTCAAACACACACACTCAGGATACTGGTCTTGCACACACACACACACACACACACACACACACACACACACACACACACACACACACACACACACACACACACACACACACACACACACTTGCCAGGACTGACAGTCACAGGATCATGTGTTCATAGGAGTGTACCAGGCTAATGGTCATGGAGCCATGAGAAGCCCAGCCCATGGGAATAGTCTGGCATCATGTAACCTGACATTTTTTTTTTCAGTGTGTCTATCGATCATTGCCACTTCAGTGATGACCATGGTGACATTTAAATCCCCCATCCACTCATTCAGATTTCTCTTGAAGAGGGCCAGTGAGGTGCTCTGACTTGTATGTGACATATATTGCATTACATGTCCACTTGCTGGGTTATGTACCTGTCCCCAGCATGTTCTGTTGATTGTGGTAATGAGGTTGAGGTATCCTTGGCATGTGGTGCATACAGATCAGAGTTTCACTGGATATGACATTCCTAACACAGCTAGCCACACATGGCATTGTCAGTCAAGCATGGAGTGCCTGTAAGTACAATGTACAAAGAAAATCCAGTAACATCAAATAAAGCCACCAATGAAAAAACGAGTAGATACTGAACAAATAAAAAATGTTGGTAACACACAGCTGTAATAGTCTTTATGTTAAACAACAAAAGTAAGCGCTTTCACGGATACAATCCGCTTCTTCAGACTCATCAAAAAGCTAATTACAAGCCACCATTTAAAAATCCCTCCAAAAACAAATACACCAATCATGTGAAAGCTGATAATCAAACAATCAAGCATATATACATATTTAAAAGATACAAAGTAATACATACATTCTATGAAACCTAAGAAAACACTATCATATAAAACCAATAACAAATATATGAAAATATATATAAATACAAATAGGTAATAACTTACACATTAGTGAAACTATAAAAATACTTAATGCTTCAAAGGTCTATTCTTAAGAAAGGGTTTAAGGGATACCATAGTATTTAAGCCTGTAAGTAGCCAAGATGTGGCCAAGATTACTTGGAGGTATTGCACTCTGTCCATATAGGACCATTGTTTGCAGACTAGGGCCCTATTTGTGAGATACACTTGTAGCCTCCACAGTTGTTACAGGAGTCTAGTGATCTACATGGCAAATGGGAATTGTACCTGCTGGTTGGCCTCATGTGGAGAGAGTAGAGGGAGACATTGACCTCTTCCCTACTGGATGACCCACACTTACTTATGAGGTATGCCACATAGAAGTTAGTTCTGTCCACAGATGCAATGTGATGGTCATAAGAGAGGTCACTGCCAGCCTGTGTTCCCAGGCCTCTTGTAAGAATGTCTGTGTCCATTGAACTACCAGCAATGTGTTAATTCATAGTAAACATATTGATTCCACAAGGGATTGCAGCACATTTCTTTCCATTCAGCCTAAGGCCAGTGTTGTGACATCAGCTGGATGTCTCCGTGGGGCCTTTATGCAGGACATCCACATGATATGGGGATGTACACATGGCACCCACCTTTGCAATTGTCTATGATTATTGTCAGCCAGGGTCCCTTTGTGTTATTCTGGATGTCAGAGGCATACATGACAAACATGAGGGGACCCATGACCAGACCCTGTGGTACTCCACTCGTGACTGGTTGGCAGGCTGACATGGAGTCTGCTGCCTTCATACTGTGGGTCCCATGCATGAGCCAATTTGCAACTCACCAAATGACATAGGGGTTAATGCCTAGATGGCTGTGTTTGTCTATGATTCCTGAGTGGGGAATGGTGTCACATGATTAGAAGACCCACCTATCTTGTTTTTGTGTCCATACTGTTACATAGTTATTTCACATGGCACACAGCTTATAGAGCTGTGGAGTGTCCACAGCTACCACTACAGTGGTTGACAACAGTGGGCCCTGTGCATTGGACATTTGGATGTGTACTGGATGCGGAAAGTTTGCAATACACACACAACCACAGTGGACCCTGCACAGCGGACATTTGGATGTGTACTGGGTGCAGAACTTTTGCAAAACACACACAACCACAGTGGGCCCTGTACAGTCACACAAACACCAGTACTGAGATTAGAACTTCTACCTATCTATCTATGTCTACTATAGTGTTACACAGTTATCAGACTCACCATGGAGCTTATACAGTTTCACCTACTCCAAAGGTACTTCTAAGGTGAATGACATCAACAGGACTACTAAATTAGGGTGAAGGGGGTGTGAAGGGTGGTACACAACTCAAAATGGTATAACCCACACAGTATATGATTCTCACACAAACACTTGCCAGTACTGAAATTAGAACTCCTGCCTATCTAGTTATTTCTACTATAGTGTTACACAGTTATCAAATGCACCACAGAGCTTATACAATTTTACCTACTCCAAAGATACTTGTAAGGTGAATGACATTAACGGGACTATTAAATTAGGGAGAGGTGAAGTGTAGATGGTTGGTACACAACTCAAAATGGTATAACACACACAGTATATGATTCTCATGCGCAAACAGTTGCCAGTACTGGGATTAGAACTCCTTCCTATATAGTTATTTCTACTACAGTGTTACACAGTTATCAGACACACCACGGAGTTTATACAATTTCACCTACTCCAAAGGTACTTCTAAAGTGAATGACATCAACAGGACTACTAAATTAGAGTGAGGAGAAGTGTAAAAGGTGGTACACAACTCAAAATGGTATGACCCACACAGTATATGATTCTCACACACACACACACACACGCACACACACACACACACACACACACACACACACACACACACACACACACACACACACACACACACACACGCGCGCACTTGCCAATATTGGGATTAGAACCCCTGCCTGTCTAGTTATTTGTACTATAGTGTTACACAGTTACCACATGTGCTAAAGAGCTTACTGGACTAACAACTGGACAAAGGTGCTAATAACTGCACAGCTGAGGTAAAGTATTACACGTGGCAGACCTGCCTTCAGACCTGCCTTCAGTTTTTCCCTTACATCTACCTAGTTCTTTCTGTCGTGCACTTCAAATGGCATAATAGCTTTGCACTTCCACAGGTTATTGTATCAATAAGTGTAGCACACCTGGGAGCCATCAGCAGTACTTTTTCCTCACAGAATTATCCCCAGTACGTAGACATTATGACCACCCCTCCTGGCATGATTGAAGTGCAGTTTTCTGTGCTTTTGCCCATTAATCTGGTGCACTTGTCCATTCTGAGGCACTGTTGCAACTGCCTTATGTACACAGACAACTCTCTCCTCTAAACTCCTAACAGTCAGATCTGTGACAGTTATCCCTATATCACCAAATATGGAAATATGCACTCTTCAGTGAAGACTGCACTACCTGGTCAAGAGGATAAGGTCAACATCTACACCACACCATGTGGAGAACATAGCTCAATACAACACCCACTATGACAGCCCTGACATACACTGAAAAAACATATGACAGTAAGGCACGGCATACAGCCTACCCTGATCTGGTCAAGGCTTTTGATACCATTCCTCAGTCAGGAATTATTGCTAAATCCACCAAACTAGGCATCAACCCCTATATCAGTGGGTGGTTTGCAACTTGGTTCACAGAACACACCGTGTAACAGTGGCAAAATCTAAGTTAGACTAGCAAGCAGTCACAAGTGGAGTCCCACAGGGATCAGTACTGGGTAGTGTCCTGTCCAGCATCTACTTCTTAGGAGTCCAGCCCGACACAGAGGAACTCTGGCTGACCAAGTTCACAGAGGACTGCAAGCTGTGAGCTCTCATTAACTCTACATGTGATGCAGACATCCTACAGAAAGGACTCACTTAGACCAATGCGTGGTGTGGAAATCATGGCCAGAAGCTTAATACCATGAAATGCATCATCACCATCCCCCTTGGTAAAACACTCAGTTCCCATTAAGTACCACATTG
>NC_056746.1:988723485-988778485 GCF_019279795.1 Protopterus annectens | reverse complement strand
GTAACCCTACTTGCAGTCATCCCTATTGGCAAAATCTGCTTTCTCCATTTTCGTATTGACTTAGCTCTTAGAATACATTCTACTACATTATGAATTAAATACTTTTTTAATTTCTCTAAATCTTTTGGGTTTGTGACATATATGCTTTTTGACACTGTCATGTATTGACAAAGTACCTCGTGACATACCTCCTCAGATCATCTCAGTGATTTACCAGAGGAATACAGGGTTGATGATGCACACACCAATATTATGGGCCAAATGCTATGCATTCTTGCACAATCCAGCCTGTTGAGGGGTGTGCCTACAAACAATTGACTGTTGGAGATGAGGAAACAATCCAGCACCTTGGTGATATATTACAATGGTGGAATCTCTGTGCATTTCTGTTCTCACCTGGTCTGATTTCGAGTCCACAGTTGGGTAAGATAAGTCAGACAGGATCAGGGTGACAGGCAGCCTTCAGATGGATTTGTAGGGGATAAGATATGGGGGGGTGTCCAAGGTCAGATATGTTTGCTTATAGCTACCATTGCTTTGCATAGGGCTCTGCTCAAAGGTTGACTGCACTTGGAGGGTCTTGTGCATGTCAGACTGTTTCACCAGCCTGGAGGTGTGTGTTTGTCTGACATATATGTATGGCCTACCTCATTTTGCTTGTCTGGCCACATTTTGGGGTCAGGATGTTGCATAAAATGAGTGATCAGGGAAGGGTGTGTTACTCCCCATGGCTGTGGGCCAGGGTTCTGTGGGTGCAGACATGTCACCATCTTCCAGGGTTAGGACTGCCTACAATGAGTGCATTTCCATGTTTAGACTCCTAGCCCTACCTGTCGACTGTACAGAGTATCACAGAATGTCCACATTCATGACTCATATATCTTGTTGGTTATGCAAACAAGTGCGGATTTCAAGGAAAAGTGTTTTGCAAGTCACTCAGTTGAATTCAGATATTACTGACATTTGACATTGCCGTTTCTGACTTCATACCCATCAGACATTCCATGCTATTAAAATCATTCCTTCAACTTTATTACATTATTAGAACTGTATTTCAAAGGTGTCCTTCTCTTTCGACCTTTTTCACCCATTTAGTCATGGCTTTGGCCAGATTTCTGGCTCTCTGACACTGGCACTGGCAGGTTTTCTCTTAGCAGTTAGCAGCATGGCCTTTCTTTGCCTTTTTTAGACTGTCTTATGTTGCTGTTATGGACCCCATGACACTCCATAACAAGGCACTGTGAGTGAGGCATGGGAATTTGCCACAGGCCTGTAGGCCAGGTGTGACAGATGCAGACCATCTGTAGCAAGGCAGTGCATTCTGATATGTTCCCAGACTGCCAGCAGTGGACAGCCCTGGGATAGCACCAGTAAGTTGACTGTGGGTGTTACTGATAATTGCTTCCTGTTTGTGTTGAGCCATCTCTCTAGTTGATGGCTGAATGCTGCTTAAAGGTAGGGACATTTTACTGCATTTCTATGGGATTATGGGGTGGGGGTTGACACATCTGTACACAATAACACAATACACATTTGCAGAGACTGTGCTGATATTTGCATAACATTTTGGTCCCATTTAGCATAGTGGTGTGCCCTATCTGTCAGACTACAGGCATAACAGTATTGACTACAGGTCAGATTGTTCTGGCATAAACATTTGTAGTTTTAGACTTCTTACCTTTTAAAGCCATACTGCCACTGCCAGACCTGCTGTGATATCACTGTGTAAACGTCTGTAGGTGGGGATTTCATGGATGTCACCATGTGGGGGGGGGGGTTTCCAGACATTTCTGTATGGTTCTCAGCTGATCTACTGGGTGAGGCTGGTGGTGGGTATGGCACTCCCACTTTTACATCCGTGCATGTGACCTATGACCCCCCCAGTTATTTGGTTCACCACATATACTACAGTGGTATTTGTCAACTAGGGTGGTACTGCATGGTGTTTGTAGGCCAGTACTGGGGATACACCTCCTGCTGTCCCACAGAGCTGGCAGTTGTCTGCTCCTATCCCAGTTGGTCACCCCATTCCCTTGTTTGCTTGATCAATAGCATAGATATGCTATCAAAAAATTCCACTCCATTCATTTATTTTGTTAAGGAGACTGGCTTACCTTGTGCCTGAGGCTGTTGTAAGGATGGTGCTTGAGGGATTACTATGTTGGATGTACACAGTACACTGCCTATACATGGTAAGATATTGATGGTGTGATGTTTGGCATCCATTTTACTGTGTGTGCGAGTCAGAGAGAGATCAGTCCCTGGGGCCATACAGTGTCAGTGTATGTGATATGCATTGCCTCTTTGTCAAGGCTAGGGCATACTGAGCATGCCTCCATCTGCCTAAAGGAGCAGTTTCAGGATGTTCCTCCTCCGAGTCTCTCTGTGCCTGTGGAGACCTTGGTAATGGAGGGGGGCTATGTGGCCCATCCCCATTTTGTTCCTGCTGCAGTTGTTTCTGCAGGATCATATTGTGTAGCATGGCACATACTATGAACATGTGTGCACATGTGGCTGGAGAGTACTGCAAGGCTCCACTGGATATGTCAAGGAACCATGACTTGAGCATCCCAAACACACACTCTATAATGATCCTGGTTTATGAGTGTGTCTCATTATGGCATTCTTGTATGGGTGTGTATGCATTTCTGATGGGTGTCATCAGCCACGGCTCTAGTGCGTAGCCAGAATCCCCCATCAGCTGGCCATATAGGATGTACCCACTGGCAAACGCCTCGTAAAGCTGTGAGGAATGCCAGATGTGAGAGTCGTGATAGCTTCCAGGGCTGCCAGTACACACGTTCAAGATAATGCCCTGGGCATTACACTTGACCTGGCAGTTGATGGAGTGGAGCCCCTTGTGGTTTAGGTAGATCCTACCCTGGTCACTGGGTGGTGCTTTGATGTGGATGTGCGTGCAGACGATGGCACCTAGTACCTCTGGGTATTCTGCTACATGGTAGAAGAGGCACATATTGCTGTTCTTCTCCTCACGGGTGCTAAGGAAGTGAATGTGCTCAGTGGTATGTTGTCACATGGCATCCAGGAAGTTGTGAAGTATCCTGGATGCAGATGCCTGTGAGACCCCCATGATATCCCCAGTTGGTCTTTGGAAAGTACCTGTAGCTAGTATTCTTAAGGCAACACATACCTTGGTATCCACTGGGATGGGTTCCCCTCTGTTGGTTCTGGCTCTGAAGTGAGGCTGGCACAGCTCAACAAGTTGCTGAAGTATGTCCCTGTCCACCCTGTAGCGCTGTACTATCTGCAGATCACATAGCCCCTGATAGGTTACCCTGGGTCTGAGCACTCTTCTCCTCTTCCTTGTTCTGAGTTGGTTGTCAGCATTTTCCTCCTCACCACCCTCAGTCTCTATTACATACTAATAGATCAGAGCAACAGCAGCCCCTAACATGTTTTGTTAGATTTGTCAGTTTAAAATTCCCCCAAATGTGTACACCAGTGGTGTAGACTTTGTGGGAAAAAACAGACTGAAAGGTGTTTGCAAAGTGTATAGTAGTGTGCTGGGCTGCTGCCTGTGTAATTGGTTGATTCTGATACATTCCGCCTGCCAGCTATCCTAGTTCTCCTTGATTGCCTTCCTTCTGCAGTTACCCCTTCCCATTTCCTCCATGTTTAAGCCCTGATGCAGGCCACGCATTCCCGGTGCTCAAATGTAATCAGTTCTGCTATTCCCTGTGTTTTTTTTTTTGCTTTTGTTTTAGGCACGGTGTGTTGTGCACACCCATTTAAAGTGGGTAAACACTTTTAAGCAGAACTTGCCCTCCCTGGATGCGAACACGCACTGCATTTCATGGAATAAGACAAAACAGCCTCAGCCATACCATTTTCCTTAGCTCTGCTTAGCTAAGGGCAAACATGGGCCACTGAGCTCCAGTGTACTTACAGCAAGCATGACACACCCCTTTTTCATGTTAGCTGTTCCTCCTGTCTACACCATGATGTTAGAGCACTTAGGTGCAGTCTGACACTTAGAAGAAATTTGTGATTCAACATAAATCCCTGCATTTGCATACACCACTGCCCTACTCCTGAGTTACTACACTTACACTGAGCCTTTCCCCTTGGCAACCACTACCCCCGGTATTGTTTTCATTTTGCATGCCATTGACTATAATGGCAAAATGCAGAGTTCTCTCACAATTGATTTTTCCCCCTTTTTTTTAATTTTCGGCACAATCCCGTTTGCTCGCCGCTGCCCTATGCTTAAACGGCCGAGATTGTCAAAAAAAAGATTTATTTTAAACAAAATAAACTATTTTCATGCCAATGGCAATATATTTGGCCATTGGCATGCCTAATAAATGGAATACATGCTTTATTTGAGGCTGTCATGCCTCCATTTTCTTATTTGTAGAAATGTATTCAGTTAGTAACTGAATACATTTCTGCAGGTTACACTATTCCTGCACGAACACTTGCCTACTTGCTGAATCACTATTTCACCTCATTTGCATGGTTTTCACCAGCAAATGTGGTAATTAGCATAAGGCAGTGGTGTCCGTGCAGGAATAGTGTAGGAGCACTCGTGCACGTCCTGGGAGCCCTTTGCTGAATAGCTTGGCGGACATATAGCATGCAGCAGCTCCTGCAATATTCCTGCACATCATGCAGGGCTTCATGAATCCCGGGGTAGTTGTGATTGACAACCCAGTCATTATTCTATATTTTACAATGCAATGTTATATTATATTATGCTAAATTTTGTTATGTTTTACTGTGGCAAGGAATTGGAACTCAGAAATCCCTGTATAGCTGATTCAATACAATTTCCTTTGAATATGCATTTCAAGTGTCACTATGATATGTCTTTATTATTTATTATGTTTTGTTTTGCAAAACATTGATGAAGTAGGAATCTACACAGTGTACTTTGTCAGAAGTAGCATGAATGCAGAATCTTACAGGGACATCACTTTTTCTAGTATTAAATTGTTATAGAAAACCAGACCCAGCAGTACAGTTTCATATGCTTTCATTGTCCAGGTTTTACCCCAGAAGGAGAATAAATAGGCAGTTGGAGTCTCCCTTAACTGGGGCATGAAGACAAGTAACTCAAATATAACTATTCAAATCTTTTACCTTTTAATGCAGATCACATTCCAATTTTGGAACTTCCTTTCTCTGATTCATGATGCTAATTGTGGTATAAAGGCATTAGAATCTCTATAACATATATTGCTCTGCATCTCAAGTTGTGAATAATTATATCGGCTACATATTTTGATGTTATCATTGTTAGACTTTTGTTACGTAATTTCTGAACAAGAAATGCTGAAGCATTTCCTGAAACAGAATTATGACATGTTTTTCCCACTTCATCAGAAATGATTTTGCTCAGAGCTTTTGAAAACTCTCAAAATGTATGCATTTTTTAATATGTTAACCTTTTATTGACAACTAACTTCAGAGCTGTTGCTGAAAAATACAAAGATGTAGTTCAGAATCAACAGACATACACATAAATACTTGTGGTTTATTTATTAAGTGAAAAAAAAATAAGCAATAATATTCTGCAAAAAAGAAAATACCACAAATAAAATACTGTTTCTATTCACAACAAGGCAATGTACTATTCATGAAAAAGTGAATAGAACATGCAGTTCAGAATGTAGCTAACACATACATACTAACACATGACATCAGAAAAAAAAAACAAATGGAAACCTCACAAGTTAGGAAGACAAATCTAGGCTGTGAAAGGCAGAGAGCCAAGGGCAAAAGGGTAGAGGGAGAGGCTAGATAATAGAATGGATAGAAAGCATAGGCTGAGTAAGAACGGGGGCAGGAGAATCAATACGTGGAGATATGTGTGTATGACGGAAAAAAACAGTAGACTTGGAATTAAATAAGCATAAATCAGTAATCGGAGGCTCTATTGCGAAAGGTATTAGACAGCCTGAAAAGATGAGCCATCCTGAAATATAGGCTGGAAAGATATGCTTAATGGATATGTGCTCTAATCTGAGGTAGAATAGAGTAATCTGTGGTGGGGATTGGAAATGTGTAAGAAAACATGAAGACTATTGTACAATGTATAGAATTTTAAGAAGAAGATGGGCACCTTCAGATATTCTTAAAGCATTATGGAGGAAATTGAGAAGAGAAGTTTGGACTTGGAAATATGTGGTTGCAAGGTCTACAGAAAGGAAAGAGTGACACTACATAATGAAAGACAATGAAGGAAAAACTACTGAGGAAAAGAGAGACAGAACAGATAGTGTCAGACAGAGAAAAACAGTGCAGCGTACATACTGGCAGTCAAGGAAAAGTAGGAGAATAACATGAGCTGGCGGATACTTATTATCATTTCACTGCTGATATAATAAAGATGGAAGGTGTTTGAATTGCTTGAGAAGGTAAAATGGTGATTAAAGGGGACTTAAGAGGAGTTAAGACTTCCAGAACAAGCCTGGCACATCACTGGTTATAGCGGGACAGAGAGAATAAACAAATAAAAACTCCAAATAATGAAAGGGTCATCTAGTTTCTACAGGACTGCAAGAAGATTGGTGATGTGAATGAACACCTACCTAACAGTGACCAAAAGACTAATGGTAGAAAAGTAAATTTGGAAATGGAAAATATTATTTCACCTTCTATGAATAAATGAAGCCAGAATGTTTTTACATGAATCCTGCTTTATTTGCTTAAGAAGTATTCAATCATCAAATATACAACTATGAAAGAAATACACCCATTACGAATCCATTAGTTCATCGAATATGCTATGATTGATAGAGGAGCAGCCTGAAGGCTATTCAAAGCTAATGCCTATGAAAATCACAGGATCCTCTAGAACTGCATCATAATTACGTACCAACGGTGTATATGCATGATGAAATACAGAACAGCTTCACCTCACTCAGATCAGCATGTAAACAATAGTCCTGCCAATTCCTGGAAGGCCATGAAGAGAATACTAGGGAAAGATTACAACTTCAGTGAGTCACTTCACTTTTTCCTCACAACAAACGTGGAGACAGCTAATTTTAGAAACAGTATCCCAATATTACTAAAGAGCTAACTAAGACATTACCTCAACTTCTTGACCCATCTACAAATGCTGATTCATCTGATAGCAATGTTTGGACCAGATTCATAAAACGCTGTAAACTCTAGACTGTTGTGCAAAGCCCTTTCAGATTCATAAATACACAAATCAGGTTTGCTTAAGGTGTCTTGTGCAATCCTCCTCCATGCTATACCAACCTCTTATCCCATAGAGTACAGAGCACAACCCCAATTGTGCACCATTCACCATGGAAGTATATATACAGCACCCAATGTTTCAAGTGATGGTTTCTATAGTGCAACAGTGGTGGACTGCCTAATGTGCTAAAGTGCTGCCATGATAAATGTAATGTCTGTGATCCTAGTAATTTGCCAGAATGCCCAGGTTGCACAGAAATATATTCTTACTGACAATGCAATCCCCTGCAGTGCAAGCTAACCTGCTACCGCACACTACCATGCCAGCCCTTGCACTGTGCTGCTGGAAATTTTCTGCCAAAAGGATCTTGCACTATGCAGTCACTAGTGACAGCTTTTCAATTAGAAGCTCATGCAGTTATAAGAAAAAAAACCCTCAGGAAATCAAAGGCAATATTTCTTTGCATTCTTTTATATTCATATTTCTGGATCAGCAGATGACAAAATAAAGGAACAGAACTTTGTTAACAGAGACCACAATAATGAAGCAGCTTTCTTTGTAATTTCACAGATGCTATGGACCCAAATATCATCTGTTTCTGCACAGATGGGGATAAATCCTCCTGTCTTCTCTTCTAACAATCCACTGTCTTCCCTTATAGGGATATCCAACAGATTGACATCCTTCTGTTATATGCAACACCTTATAGAGTTTTCCCAGCACCCTTTTCAGAAATGAAATTACTGAATCTCATCTACTTAAAAGCACTATATTTTAAGCATTTTCTGTATCCAGCTGCCCCTTTTAATTCCAACCTTCATGCAAATCTTGGGTTGGAGTCCTTCATGGTCCATCCACTGCTTGCTACCTGCTCAGCTAACACATTTAAAAGGATCAGTCACCACTATGCTTCACATAATGGGCTAATATTATCAGCTCTACCAACATGCCCATAGCTCTCAACCTTCCATGTCCAAAATGAGGAACACTAGCCCTCATAATGTGGAACAAATGGGCAAAATGTGGAACACATACTAATGGCTTACTAACAACTTCAACTAGGAAGGTCATAGAATGGTTAAAATATGCTGGTTTTACTTATAAAGAAGATCTTTTAATGAATTAATATGATTCATTTCTATTTACAATGGATTTCACTTAAAAAAAATTCCTAACACTGAATGTGTGACAGAGTCTTTCAATGTGGAACTTTGAGGGAACTTCGAGGAACATGAACTTTTTAAGACCCCAAATGATGTCCGTTCCTTGTAATGAGGTACACTTGATAGGTATGAACATGCCTAATGACTACAATTCATTCAGGAATTTCAGTTATTCATGCTATCTGTATACAGCACTATGAGTGTGTCAGGTAGCTAACTACTGTACAGCCTGCCTTTTCAGGCAGCAGCTGTGTGGTTAAGTTATGTTCTACAGTATCAGCTGTCTTTCTCAGCAGAGCAATATAGTGCTATCAGGTTACACAATGTTACTTGTTATTCCTGATTACAGGAGCAGCCGATAAGTTAGTACATGCAAGATGCTGGGAATGGATCTGTGTGTCCTCAGAGAATACCATGATGCAGTTACACTCCTGTGCCATATGTACTTGGATACTAGGACCCACCTTTTAACTCACAAAAACATAAGGGTATGGATCAGCCTCTACTGAATCTTGTCCCTTTCTTTCATATAACAGACCCATCTTACATTGTTCTCCAGAAACATTATCAATAGACGTTTTCAGGAGAGTACTGCATCAGCCATTTAAGAAAAATAAAGTAATTCCAATATTATTTGAAGAAGATGTGAAAATGTTGGTTGTATAAATATTCTAAGCCCACAAACTAAAAGACTGGAGACAGTCATTCACCAGCAAACTACCCACTATCCTGCAGAACATCAATCAAAAACACAACAGTGTCTTAACATAGGACATAGCAATGCCATTGCAATGGTTAAACTCATCCATTACATATAAAATCCAAGTGCAGGCAAAAGTACACAAAACTAATCCAATAAAACCATGAAAGGTGTACTGAAAGTGACCTAATAAAGCCACAGATGAAGGCAACCAGTATATGTAACATTTTATTAAAGAAAAATTCACACTAAAAACCCTCCATCTCCATTAACGATGTTTGAAAATCCGTTTTCGTTTCATCACACTTCATCAGATGTGGGTTAGAGTGAAAGACAGCCCTTTTATATACAATCAAACCACTTATTCTTACACAGGAAAGCGACTTTGACGCTGACGAATTAAAAAAGGAGCTAAAACCGGTAGTGAATGAGGCTAATCTAATGATAATAGTGAAAATACTGGGGCTGTTTAAGAGCTTGATGGTGAAAAAAAGTAAAAATATTCCATTTTAAAGAGCTTGGAAAGCAGTTAGCCAAGAAGTAGATTAACCAACTGTTAGATGAGGAGCCATTTAGCTTTGGCAAGGACTTCGCGATTATACTTATGATGTTGAGAGAAGATAATTAAATGGTAGATCTTGTCAGATGTTACTAGAGGTGAAATGTATTTATTTATAATTTGTTTACCGGGAATGTCCAACTTAGAATAAGCCAATTTTCAGCAGAGGCCTGGGGAGAAATGCTCCAGACCCATGTCTTTGTAACATGGAGGAAACTGGAGCACTTGGAGGAAATGCACACAGGACATGCAGACTCAACACAGAAGGTACCCAAGCCAAGAATCGAACCAGAGAACCTCTTGTTGTGAGGCAACATTGCAAACCGCTGCAATAACAGTCTTTATAGAAACAGTACCTATAAACAGGGGGCGCATTCTAATTGGATTAGGAGTATTGCTTTGTCCACTGGGGGTCACTCATATGAGGATAAAAAAACTGCGAAATTTTTACAGTCCCTGAAGATCCATATGTGGTTATTTGATGCAATTGTAATAGTCCAGGAATGATGTGACATCTTTGTGAATATTTTTTCTCTCAATGTTTCTCTGTTAAGAGTTATCTGTATGCTAAACATGTGCTCCATATATGTTCCTGGAGTATTTTTCCTCTGCTGTCTTCTGAAAATGAATTTAGTTCACCAAGACTTACCTGTTTTTTTTATTTTATCTTTTTGGTTGACCGGGTAAGCATATTGTCAATGGACCTTTCTAAGGCATGATCCTGGTCAACAAAATATATAATACAATATAATATAATATAATATAATATAATATAATATAATATAATATAATATAATATAATATAATATAATTAGAATAGTGAAATATGATTAGCTGTAATTAATGCAGATTATATACTGAAATAGAATACATTCAAGTAATATAGTCACTCAGTCAGTTCACGAGTACAAAATGGACATTTTTCTTTAGATTAAATGGGAAAGAGAAAAATCGGGACTGCCTTAGTGCATTTTTAAATGAACATGGCTCACTAATGAAATGTCATTACTTGCAATGCCCAGTGCCAAAATACCAAAAAAGGCCAAAAATGAAGAAGAGCAAATATCGAACATTGCTGTTTTCCTTTAAACTTGATTTTTGCAGGGTGGCAAGCCCTCCTACACCCTCCCCATATGGATGGGGTGACAATCTCCCAAAACTTATATATACCAACTCTGCAATGGCTGTACCTCAGAGAAAAAGGAATATTCCCAGAAACAGCTGTCTCAAACTTAATATATGTAAGTCTGTTTTTTTTTTTAGTCATTCAGTCTCCATACTTCAGGACTTACTGAAATGGATCCCCAACATATCAAATAGTTAGCTACAAATACACTTAAAGCACATGCAGCTTGTTAGTTTATTTTTTATTGATTCTATTGTTTATTGGGTGCAGGGGGATGGAAGCTTGACTTTGACCCCGGTGACCTGAGTTTGATTACTGCATATGGCACATGAGTAGTTGGAGATAGGGGTAAGGGGCAGTATTTTCTGGCTTTTTCTATCCCTGTGGGAGGGGACAGGTTTTCACACAGTTTGACACTGTTACTTGTGAAACTTGTAGACATCAGTCATGGCTTAAATTATGGCGCACATCAGCAGACTTTTGTTGTCTTCATGATCTTACATTATTGCACATCCAGCCTGGGGACAGAGCATGAGTAGGTCATTATAAAAATAACCAAGTATAGGATAACTTTGGAAAAGATGGTCACCAGGTATTCAATTCACACACAAAAAAAGTGATGAAGTCCTTGCACAGGTCAACATCATTGAATAAACATTTTTCTACAATTTTTTGTGTGTGAATTGAATACCTGGTGACCACCTTTTCCATTGTTATCCTATACTTGGTTTTAGTTCAGCTAACACCATTTTAGCCACCTGGTTTGGTCATTATAAAAAATAAATAAAATAAAATAAAAAATCCTATAACAGCATGGATGGCTGTGCTTTGTGATGCCATAATCACTTCTCTGGTCCATTGTCTAATTAAGTCCATGGGGTATTCAGGTCCTGGTGGCCTCATGTTAAGGAGAAGACCAGTTACATAGAGACCATATATATTTATATTTATTTTAAATTGTCCATTTTAGATTAATAACCATTTTCTGATTCTCAGGATCTCAGCAGAAGGCTACAATATACAAGTACCCATGAAGAAATGGTAAACAACACCAAACTGACCTGCTATTTCTTTACAAGTGTAATGACTGGGTTCAGGCACCTAGGCGGCACAACACCCCCTGTGAGACAGCTGGATGTGGATACATGGCAGGTTGGAAGTTTAACTGCATAGGCAGATGCCTGTGGACAATTCCCTGTGGGAATAGAGGAACCCCCTGCACCCTAACCACAGGTGGCAGACACAAACCCCCACAGTGATACACCCTGCACCCCCCCCCCCAGAAGCCACCATGTCAGTCGAACATGTGGCCGTCATAGGATGCCAAGTGGGCATGAAAGTGGTAATGTGAAACCCGTGTGCTGTGGGCAAAGCCTTTATTAACACAATATGTAAAGTTATGTGTGTAGTGTTTGGTGCATACTAAACCTGAATATATTCACAACTTGTAGAAATGTGCCACAGCATGTAGGAAATCCTGCACATCACTGTAGTCACACTTATGTTGCAAGATGTGCTTTAGGCGATGCTCCCTTACAACAATAGCCTTCCTACGCGGTGTCACAGGCATCCCCCTCAAAAGTGATTCCTGTCAGGTATCTGTCAGGTTCTGTTCTTGTTGCAGAACAGACAGAAGGTCAGAGAGCTGCACTATAGGGCGTCCAAGTAACACTTTCCACCAATGATGCCATGCCTCCACCTGTTTATTAGAATGCGGGAAGTCCATGTCAGAGATGTCACACACATTCCAAAACTTCAAAGGGTAGGAAGATGGCAGACATTGCTGTGCAGGATGCATACTTCCGTGGTTAGCCTCACACATAATGATGGTCAGAAATATGCCTATAGGCTTAGCACAGTCAGGTAAGGTAGCCACAATGTCCAGAAATGCAGGAATAACATCTTCCAGTGGTAGGAATGCCAATGCAATCAGCTTGCGGATGGCGATTGAGAAAGCAGTGTCTATACCATAGAGGGCCACAAGGTGGTGATGCTGGATCTAGCGCCAAATGATCTGTGCAAAATAGAATAGGCATCCCTTCAGAATACTCTTAGGGAATGTCTTATGGCTGGCATGGATCGCTGCCTTCTCAAAATCAGTCATAATATACAGTGGAGCCAAGGTGCATCCGTGTTCTGTGGCCATACCCTTCAGTATCTCCCACATGTTGTTGTATGCAGACTCTGACTTCCATGTTATGAGATAGTACACCAGGGGGACAATCCTTGCTGAGGTGGGGGTGCCAATACATCCATGTAATGTATATAGCTGACGGCATATATCGGCCCGTGTCGGGAAGGTGCCACCCCCAAGAATGATGTCAGACCTGCACAGATCTGTCAGATTCTGTGATGTTGTTAGTAGAACCAATGAATTGGTACCATCCATATCAGACCTTCTGCGGAGGATAAAGCTACCACTACGGAGTGGATACTGGCTGACATCGATATCTGAAAGTGTTACTGGTGGTGTAGACATGGATGCCAATGCCCTCTGCCGTACTATGGTTATGCTACAGCGCAGGGTGACACAGCAAGGCATCTCTAGTAGTACATTGTCATCTGCTGTGCCTAGGATGCTCTGCATTACCAGGCTTGGCAGGTCATCGCCGGTTATTGCCCTATGCTGCAGTTCTGCTCGCAGTGTAGCCACTTGGGCTGTTGTTGCATATGGGCCATGCTGGTGTGGCAGTGATTTCAGCAGTTCTTCCCCCTCATCCTGGTGAACAGTGATGGCACGAACTCTGTAGGCTTTTACTCTTTGCTCAATACATGCCCAGTACTGTTTAGCTGGTGCTTCATGCTCTAAATGGTAGAGGTATCCCTCCACTACTAACATTGGTTTGCCCCATTGGCTGGGCACTGTGCTGTATCTGTTGCCAAGCTGACCAGGGCTATACAGGTACATAGATTCCATCATGGTAACACCACTTGTTGATGGCCTCTCGGTATCCATCACATCCAGTGTAGCAGGGAACAGGATGTAGACACGACTCCGGTACAAGTCACTATCTGACTTTGGGTTTGTTGCTGTACACCACCTTGTGTTGTACCCTCTGAATTAGCACTGCCTGCCACAGTGGCCCTGTGCAGCTGTCTACACACCACCTTGCTCTGACTACCTGGTCTGCTAGGGTTTCTCTATGTGCATTTCATGCAGTCGTGGGGTTGACAAGTGATTGCAGTCTGGTAGGAGTCTACACAGCTTGCTTGCACCACAGGTTCTACATGTACTGCACAGGTCCCCTTTAACACCGAGCTGTTGTTGCTGGCCAATTAGGGTGAGGGGCCCAGTCTCAGTTTCAGTGACAGAGGTTACATAGGGAGGTATCCCTGTGTTGCACCTTTGTCTGCCTACATGAGGGCCTTCATACTTGTGTACCCCAGCTGCAATGACCATTGGATGGGTTTGGCGACCCCTGCAATACACACATGCTGCTGTGGACTGGGAGGTGAGTTGCTACCCCTGCGTGTCAGTGTTCCCTTCTACAGTGTTTCTTTCCTACTGTTGGGTAGGTAGTCTGTGCTTGCTGGGGCTGGCATGTTCCCACCTGCCACTGCAATAGGGCGACTCTGGCAGGACAGTGTCTGTCTGTTGCAGGCATGCCTCTCCACCTCTTTGGGATGGTCATGTGGAAAAGCCATTAACAACAGTGGTACACACAAGGACACTGTGTACATCTTGCTGTGACAAGCTTAGTCAGTTGATAGAATAACAGGTATTGCATTAGCATGTACTTTCTGAAAAGTATGAAGTCTGAAACTCAAATGTCTGTCACTTTTTTCTACCTCCACTCTGCTGCTATTCCACTATATTGCCAGAAGGCCACAAGTATGTGGAATATAGGCTGCACATATTCTGCACAGCTCAGGGCTGTCTGTGCCATTCTGTGCTGTTAGGGTGTATAGTCAGGGATGCTTGTGGTGTTTTTACTGCTGGAATGGACAGTGAGCATGTACGTATCACTCTGCAGTGGCTGCAGCTTCTTTGGGTTTTCCTGTCAGCTTCCCTCAGCATGGATTGATGTACGAGTTGTGTGTGGGGGATCCGTATGCTGTGAAGGGCAACATGTATGCTGCTTTTTAGTTTTACATGTGAGCGGACCTTTTTAGCCACTTGTTCGGCTGCTCCACTGCGTAACGTGGCTGTTTCCACTGTCGGGTGACAGCCCGCGTATATACTTTAGGGGACATCTCCATTTGCCGGTGTTCCTGACGGCGTGGATTCTCTTTCGGCCGGACCGCTCTACAATCTAGCGGATATTTATCCTTGTGTCCAATGATTGCTGCTGCGGTCCACTATGTTATGAAGAAAGTAGAAACCATGGATACTTTTGCTTTGGGCTGTAGTGAGATTGACCTGTGAAACATCATTATTTTTAAAAATTTAAGGTAGATGCAACCAGAAGAGACACAAGCATTTTCAGGCCCTTGATGACATCTGTTATTGTTTTTGAACATAACACTAACCCATTTGATTTCATTCAGACATTTCCACCACAGCATGCCAGTTTCTTGAAGATAGACTATGAATTTCATTCACACATAGATGTAATCAGTATCAGGTGACTAATGTTTGGCTTTTTGAGCAGACTTAATCCAATATTTAACTAGGTCACATGTGAGATGGACAAATAGGCAGATGTCAATGGAGTATTTCGCAGTCAGAGCAAAATGTTTGACCCAGTGACACACAGGAACATATTTGGAAGCTTAAAGGTTAAGAACAATAATGAAACTGATTGCGTGAGTAGATTGCTGACACATGGACATGAGCAAAGAATTGTGCTTTGTGAGCAGAATGGCATCAGTATCTAAAGCATGGACAATGGGATGTTACAAAGGTATATTTCGAGTCTAATAGATTTTTGTAACTTCATCACTGACCTCACTCACTGGAAAATTAGGTGATGTGATCATTGGTGACATCAACACAGGAAGAGGTGGTAGATGATGGGAATACAAACTTCGGGGGACACTGGATAAATGGGGGTGATCCAGAAAACAGCAACTGAATTCATAGAAAACTAATGTAAGAGCGTACAAAGCATACAAAGGAATCCAAGAATGGACATTCTTGTCAGCATCTCTACTCAAAGCAGATTGAAAAAAGAGCTATCTATGACTGGTGGTCATATCTGTAAAATGAACTTCCTGCGGATAGAGGTTACAACAGATTTTAATGCAGTGCAAGGGTCATCAGTTCAAGACAGGTGTATCAGATTTCCATTTAAACATGACATTGGTGAAACCAAACCTGAAATAATATGAGGTATCTGATGAAATTTTATGGTTTAAAATGAAAGCGATTATATACTCTTTTTGCCAAGGATTAAAGGGAATTTTTTAAGCATTCATGAAGGCTTCTTCTTCTTGTGGTTTGGATTACAACTTCTCAGTTTGGTCTTTTTCCTGATTTGTCTTAATAATATGAGTTGTCCAATGGTTATCTTGCAAGGGTTTAGCACTGGCTAAGTGTGCTTAAAAGAGGGCAACAGCAAATGGTAGAGGCAAAAGAAGGATGGGACCATGCCAGCATATTGGTGAAGACTGAGGTAAAGAGGGGAGGGTATTATTTGGGCCCATAAAATAACAAAGCTGCAGAAGACTATATCTGAGGATGCTAGAAGTGCCCCAAGGTGGATGAGTGACTTGCAAGACTTTAATCAAAATCATAAAACATTACTTTACAGAGAGAGAGAGATAGAGTATCTTAAGCAAAAGAAGACCTACAAAGTTAATTTTGAAATGCATAGGTCATGTAATGGTGAAGGGGGTAATAGTAAATAGGGGAGATGCAGTTTTGGAAGATGTAGATGAAAATGTGGCTCAGCAGACCTTGTCTTCTGATAACTCTGTTACACTGAGTCAATTTTTTATATTGGTATGTATAGAAATATGCACCCACAAAGTAACAACATTTTGTTATGTATTCCATAAGTTGTAGAACATATAATTCTGGAAAGGAGATGGTCTCTCTTAGTTTGTGGTCCACACAGCCTATCTAGACCTTGCCAAGGCCTTTGACACCATCCCCCACTCTGGAATCATAGATACAATTACTAAGTTGGGCATTAACCCCTATGTCACCCAATGGGTTGCTAAATGGCTTACTGATAGAACCCACACTGTAAAAGTAGCCGACTCCAAATCCAGCTCCAGACAAGTGACAAGTGGAGTACCTCAGGGTTCAGTCCTGGGGCTGCTCTTGTTTGGCATCTACTTCTCTGAAGTGCAGGTCAACACTAAGGGACTCTGGATAACAAAGTTTGCAGATGACTGCAAACTAGGAGCCATTATTGAATCCCCAAATGATGTGGATACTCTACAAAAGGGCCTTACAGAAACAGATGCTTGGTGCCAGAGCCATGGGCTCAAGCTCAATGCCAAGAAATGTATTGCTATCCCCTTTGGGAAAAAACATGTATCCATGAATTACCATATAGGTGGCAGTACACTAAACACAGAAAGTGTGATAAGAGACTTAGGGACACAGGTGGACAGTGGTCTCACCTTCGATAACCACATCGCCAGAACTGTCAGGAAATCCGTCTATGTGGCACACCTCATCACGAAGGGCTTTTCATCCAGAAAGAAGGAGGTCATTGTCCCACTGTACTCATCCCTCATTAGACCCATTATAGAATACAACGCCTCATTTGGTATGTACCTCTCAAGACATCTGCAACAACTGGAAAGGCCTCAGAAATACCTCACTAAAAGAATCACAGGCCTAAAGCAGATGCCCTACGCTGACCGCCTTAAAAAACTCCAGCTATACTCTGTCGCATATCATCTACTCAGAGGCGATCTCTGCTTAACATACAAGGCCATGTCAAACCCAGAGCTGTTGGACATGCTACACTTAAAGAAATCCCAATCCCTCAGAGCTACACGCTCCAGGGATCTAAACCTTGTCATCACAATAAACAAAACATGCTGGAGGGATAGGTTCCTGACCCAGAGACTCCCCAGACTCTGGAATAGATTGCCCATACATGTCAAGCAGAGTGCCTCTTTGGACCTCTTCAAGAGGAACCTTGACAACTGGATGGGAGAAAGGAAATTCATCCCAGGGATCACGTCAGTCGCCCTGCTAGACAGGGGTCCAGGAAAGTAAATAATGTGGGAAGAAATAGCCAGGGAATTGTTATGGCTAGGCTTGTATAGGCCCTAGGGCTGATAGCCTAGTACCAACCTATGAACCTATGAACCAGACTGTAGATATCAAAGTGAAAAAACAAGAAATCCTGAAATAGGGATTTAAATGAGAGCCCTGCACACTGCAAGTGTCATTTTAAAACAGATGGATATAGAAAGCAGATATTTGTAACATGTAGCAGTTGTATAAGGTTTGCTCAGAAAGTACATGACATTTAAAAGTTATTATGTATAGCTAAGCATTGTTTGTACTTGTAATTTTATTCTGTTCTTTCTGTCTTTATGTTTCATCATCGTATTATATAATATTGTATCTAACTGCTTACATATGTTTTGCTGCATATTACATTGTACCAGGATTTTAATTGTGTATATAATCAATGTATATATTTTCTACCTAATGTTATTGTAAGTGTGGGACTCCACTGAAATCTGGCTGTCTAACCAAGCTGGTCTTGGTTAGCAAATCGAATTAAATGCATATATACAGACATACATACATAACTAGGTAGGCAGAGAGATTCTTTGATCAGGATCTGCAAAATATTTTGAAAAGCAATAGACACAGCCTGACAGACAGATGCTAGTCCTGAAAACTTCATGTCTTGTTATTTATATTTTTCTTACAGCCCTAGCATGTTTGGTATAATAAGGTTGTTGTATTTCATCTAAAGGAAAATAGTGTGGGATAAGGAATCAGCATTCTGCCATTTTTAGTACTTCATCTCAGCATGCATTCTCAGCAGCACCCACCCTTGTGCAGCTTATTCCTGCCGCTAGGTATTTATTTTCATTGATTATGTGTGAAATTGCCCTATGTACTGATTGCTGTAATAAGAGTGACTTTAGTGTGGTATTACTGTCTACAGACTGTCTTGTGGTTGCGTCCTTCTTTTGGTATGTTCACTTTTAAAACATTTATGTGTTGGTTGCATTTTCAGTGTCTGTCTTTGATCTATGTGACTATAAATAACGAATTGAATGTGTTTTTAAAAAATGAGATTCTCCAATATAAGAATTTTGAATTACATTGTGTTAAATGTGAATATTTCACTATTGTATACTTCATTGTATGCATTTAATTCATTTTAAGCTACTGCATAAACAATTGCTTTATACCAACTGCAGTTATACATTTGACTATGCTGCTACAGGTAATGAATGCTCTGTTGTTACTAATATGGGAAGTGTGTTATTCATAACATTGTGCATTGGTATGTACCTTAGATTGGTTTCAACCTTACTTAAATAATATTACAATTGAATCTACCCTAGCAAATGTTGTTATACTGCATATTCCAGCTCTGCATTCATATTTTACATTTACAGGCTTACTCTAAGCCTGTTCTAATTTTTTTCACTTGTCTGTCATATTGTACTAGGGAGAAACTTACAAAAGCAGCTGCAACACCCCCCCCCCCCACACACACACACACACTAAATTTATACTCTAACACCAGGGAAAGTGCATATTCCTATCCTCAGCAATGCAACAATCTTGCACACTTACACTCTGTTCAGTAAACCAGCTTGTGTCAGCTAAGCAAATGTCAGGTTTACCTACATTTATCTTTATTACTCCAACACACACACACACACACACACACACACACACATATATATATATATATATATATATATATATATATATATATAAAAAACACACACACACAAACGCACACACACACAAACACACACACACACACACATACTTAGAAATGGTCAAAGGATTCATGGTGTCAGAATTGGTCTAATGCATGCTTGTTGAGTGCTTCAAAAGTCAAAGTGTGCTATGTCTAATCCTAGGTAAGCGTAAATGGGTGTTAATGCAGAATTCTTCACTAATAATTAGAGTTTCAGTATTTGGGGTTGGGTATGTTTATAGGTTCATAGTTGTGTATTAGGCTAATGGCCCTGGAGCCTTTACAAGCCTAGCCCATAGAAGTGCCCTGACATTGTGCCACCCGATGTTAGTTCCCAGTGCCTCTATCAAGTAGAGCCAAAGTAGAGCCACTGGAGTGATCCCAGAGGTGAACTTTCTATTTCCCATCCAATCAAGACTTCTCTTGAAGAGGGCCAGTGAGGTGCTCTGCTTGACATGTATGGGAAGTTTATTCCAGTGCATGGGCAGTCTCTGGGTTATGAATCCTCTTCCTCCACAATGTTGTTGATTGTGGTAATGAGGTTGAGGTCTCTGGAGCATGTGGTGCAGGGGGGTTGGGATTTCTTTAGATGTAGCATTTCTAACAGAGCTGGATCAGACATGGCTTTGTAAGTCAAGCAAAGATCGCCTCTTAGTAGATGATATGAGTCTGAGAATAACTGGAATTTTTTGAGTCTGTCCATGTAGGACATGCATTCCAGGCCTAGGATCCTCTTCGTGAGGTACTTTTGTGACCTCTTCAGCTGTTGTAGTTGTCTAGTGAGGTACATGCCAAATGGGGCATTATACTTGATGCATGGTCTAATGAGGGAAGAGTACAGAGAGATGATGACCTCTTTCTTTCTGGATGCAAAACCCTTGGTAGATGTGCCATATAGAAGGATTTTCTGACCACAGTGACAATGTGGTGGTCGAAGGAGAGGTTGCTATCAACCTATGTCCCCAGATCTTTTATAACGCCTTCAGTGTTCAGTGGGCTCTCATCGATGTGGTAATTAGTGAGAAGTGAATTTTTTCCCAAAGGGGATGACTGCGCATGTTTTGGCATTCAGCATAATTCCATGGTTTTGACACCAATCATTGGTCTCAGTGAGGCCTTTCTGTAGGATGTCTGCTTCACTTCAGGAGTTAATAATGGCTCCCAGCTTGCAGTCATCTGTGAACTTGGTCAGCCAGAGTCCCTCCATGTTGGCTTGAACTTCTCAGAAGTAGACGCCAAACAGGAGAGGACCCAGGACCAATCCCTGTGGGACTCCACTCGTGACTCCACCCATGACTGGTCGGCAGTCAGACTTGGAGTCCACTACTTTCACACTGTGGGTTCTATTTGTGAGCCAATTTGCAACCCACCTAATCATATAGGGGTTGATGCCTAGTTTGGTGAGTTTATCAATAATTCCTGAGTGAGGAATGGTATCAAAGGCCTTGGCCAGATCGAGGTAGGCTGTATGAACTGCCTTACCCTCATCTACAGCTCTGGTGACTGACTCAAAGAAGTCAACCAGGTTGACCAGGCATGATCTACCTTTCACAAAACCAAATTGTGTGGGATCTGAGTTTGGAGATTCCCTATGTACTTCTTAATTAGGTCCATGATGATGTGCTCCATAGCCTTACATATCAGACTCATCAGGCTAATGGGGCGATAATTCCCAGGGTCTGTAGTCGCTCTCCCTTTATGGAGAGGGATAACTGTAGCAGTGCACCATTTGGTAGGGACGAAGCCTGAGGTGTGTGTGTGTGCAAGTGCTTGTGGGTTAAAATTAAATTAGGGTTAAGGAAAGTGATAGGTGTGGTGGTTTGCTTGATTACTGGCATGTGTGAATTGTCTGTGTATGTTATGTGTATGTGTCTTGATTAGTGGTGCTACCTCTCATAGGGTAGAGTGTGTTTATTACCCTAACTTGTAATGTTGGGATTAAGGGCAGGATATGGTACCCATATTAGTAAGCCAACTAACGACATGTCCCACCTGTTAACCACTGTAGGAAGACACTCAATAGTCATAAATGTTTTACTCTGTAATATAGAATACGCCTTAGTTATTATTGTTTTGAATTCCCTCAAAGCACCTCAGTGCTACAAACAGCTAAAAACAAAACGCTAGTATTTATTAATTTAGTCCCCAACAGAAAACATCACTGTGAAATAAATGAGATCCATATAGCTACCTATAGACACAAGGGTACTGTTTCTCCACAATACTCTAATTTACAAAAGTCTAAATGAAAACTATTACTTACCCTTAAAAGTAAACTGCTTAACATAAATGACCATATGAGCTCCAAAATCAGGAAAAAAATATATTGCAAAGAATCCCATATACTGTAGCATTAACCAAAAACCTTTGTTTTTGAAAAAAAACACTGTCTCAAAAACTTCAAGTATACTTAATCTAAATTCCTGTTGAAAATTACGAAAAGCGCATCTGAAATTCAGATTCAGGTGTATTTTGTACAAAGATGCAGGTTAAACTTTACAATGCAGATTGCATGCACAACTCATCAGAATAGTACATCTCTTCATAATATACAGTGATGTTACCTAATGCAAATGATTTACTGACTGTAAATGATGTAAAAGATGTAAATATTTAATGATGCTTTATCTTTGCAGATTTTAGTTCTCATGACTGATAATATCTGCTTTTATACTAAGCAGCTTATATTGTTTGAAAATTTCTAGATTAGCATCTAGTTAAACTATTTTAAAATATACGTCTGCCTATACTGTAGAGAAGTACATTGATAAGTATATTTTGTGTGCTTGTACCTTGTAATGCTTATGCCACATCATATTTTGCAGCCCTTTACAATTCTACTTTATTTTTATTGCTGTTAGATCAATCGTGTAAATTGTCTTTGCCTGTTTGACCAGTGTGGTGACTATAGTCCACAGGCCTGATTAACAATGGAGAGATATGTAAATAAATACATAATAGATAAATAGGTATATGAATAAATAAATAATATATTTGTTCATGAATTTTGTAGGTGAAATGTTAATCAGTAGCTGTGGTAGTGAGAAAGACATGCACAGTAAGCTTCACTTAACATCTAGCTTAAATACTAGACAAAGATACCACTGAGCATGAGTCAAGCAGAGTAACATGGAACTGAACACCATCACAGCAGTAAAGTGATTAATTATCACTTAAGATATGCGGACACATGCATTAATAAAAAAAACATATTAACATGTTTTTCATTTATATACATTACACATTATGTATATGTGTTCTTTCTTTATAGAAACCCGCACTTATTCCATCTTTACATAAATTACTCAATTCCTGAATTCCCTTAAACCTCACGCCTCTTCCCAAACATTATTTTGCATGTATTTTCCCACAAACTCCATTTATTTCTAAGCAGTTTACTCCTTCCCTTTTCTAAAGATGTAATTTACAGTGCTTTTATCTTTAAATACAGCTGGTTTAGATTTTGATTTCTGTTTTCTAGTAATTGCTTTTTCGGCTGCCAATAGAATTAAGCTTAATAAGGCCCCACTATGTTGAGGCACTTCGGATCCTGGGTCCCAATCATTTCATCCCCAGTATTTTTGACAAAGTATTCCATAGGGAATTCTTAAAATCTGCCAGCTCATTATGCTTCCAGAAAACATGTTCCCAATTATGTCTTTCTTCCCCATCACACCTCCAACATTTGCTATTTGCCTGAGGAAAAAAACATTTTTTGAACTCTACTTAGAGTAAAAAAATATCCATGCAAATACTTCTAAGCATTGTCTGGATTCATGGCTAACCATTGATCGAAAAGTAATTGACTCTCCAACCATCAGAATTAAACAAAATTAAACACAAATAACTGAACTTACTGGAATTAAAATAAAAAAAAAAAACCTTCACACCACATTGACTCTACATTTATTTATTTATTTGACATTTGTTAACCGGATTAGTCTAGCTGGGTAGATGCCCTTTTTCACTAGACACCCGAGGGGAGTTCAGTTAGCCGCTTCAACATATAAGAGGAGATTTTCCTTATTCTCCAAAGTTCTACACCTCAGAATTACTACTAAATACATGTATGATGCAACAGGAGTCAAAAAGTCAAAATATTTGCATAAAATGGCTGCCCTTCCTACATACCATGAGGTCTTAACTCATGGTAAGCCATGAAAGATTCTAATCTTCTATGAAGCCTTTAAACAAAGCAAGTCTGAACAACTGCCACCTTTCACGTACTGTAAACTAACCAGATGATGGCCATTTCTGATAATAAACTAAGTCTTTTATATAAAGTTATAAAAAGTTGAAGGTAATATGCTAGATAATTTAAAGACCAGGATGCACAAGTAGTCTGTTGCTTGGAAGGGACTTACCAATTGACTCTCCATCTGCATCCTTTCAGAAGAATATGCACTGCCCTGACTTTTTTGGCACTCAGTGATGACTGACTAATGTATGGAAATGAGTTACCACAGAAGTATGAAAGAAATGACAGTATGAAATTTCTCAGTAGATGGCTGCCTGGAATATTTAGCCTTGAGAAAAGTTTCAGTTTTGAAAAGTATAAGGTATACACATATCACTAGAACACAGATTACAATATCTATCTGACACTTTAACATTTTTTGAAAAAAATAAACACACACACACACACACACACACACACACACACACACACACACACACACACACACAAGATCAGCACATGCTTTCAGTTAGTTTTTATTTGTAATATTAATTATAACCAGTGTTACTGTCACAACTATTTACAGTCTACAAGGACACACATGGCGTCCCTTTCAATACAGCTACATCTGCATATTTTCACTTTTTTGTTATGTAGCAAATGATTTACTTTGTCATTACTGGGTTCTTTATAGAAAAGAACTGTCTCCTTGTGAAGAATATCTGGAATAAATCTAATGCAAGCAAACAAAAAGCTTGCATCTGAAAAAGCAACAGGTTTCACTCAGTCATGAGCATGACTGCATGAGAAGAAAAGCAGGAGTTCATTTTTTTCTTCTAGATCAAAACCTGAATGCTGAACGACGTACAAACTATATTTTACTTTGATCATAGTGCAGTTTGCGATGTTTCTTATTAAGATGCCCACATATTTTTGTGTCCTTTCTGTGGTAGTGTTGCTATGCATTTTATCACAGCAGTTGTTTTGGAACTTCTGTATGATATGTTTTTGATTTTGCAATAACATCATGCAGTGGTAGAAAGATATAATCATGACAGCTGTTGGAAATTCCTAGACGTATGAGTTCATGCAATGTCACAAGGTGCACTCCATACCTCTAAGTACGCAAAGGCAGAACCGTATATCTGCAAGTTATCAACCACAAACACCTCCCCATCAACAAAAGTCCCAACATGGTTTTCACTTTATTATAGCCAGTCGAAGAAATGTGTTCCCTCACCCCTGCCACTGCAGAGAATTCAGTTTCTTTCTAGCCAGAAGGACAGTGAGTCTGATCTTTATTTGTTCCTCTTCACATCAGTCTAGTGTACTAGTAGTTAGAAGAGTAAAATGCCTATTCTGTATTCAGGAATGGAAACAATATCGTACTGACACTAGCTTGTAGTTCCATCTTCTATTTACTAGTGCTATAATTTCACTAACTCAGTACTAGTCACTATTCTTTATGAAATGCAGGGATGACAGGAAGGGGATATTTATCTATTATGAGTAAAGTATAAACAAAGGTTGTCACATGTTCGTAATTGTACATTTCTGAAGGCTTCCACTCATAACTGTCTGTCTATTGATCATATTGACCAAAGATTGAGACTCAAAACATCAAAAGAAAAAAAAAATCTTGTAAGGTCTTTAACAGGGTTCTTGGGGAGGGGGGGACAGGACCATATTTTTTTGTTACACTGTGGTACTGCTTTGTGCTTCAAAGTTTTTAGGTTGATATTCTATGAAGTAACCAAAAAACATTTGATCAAAGCTAGTGCATACATGTACACACAAACACACACGTGTGTATGTATGTATATATCTATGTATGTGTATATCTATATCTGTATCTATAAAGGAGTCTTAGATTCTGTCAGAATGCACTCTAATAATATGTTTTTATCCAAAAATCAGAATCAATAAGAATCAATGATGCTTTCCATCGGGACATCACAGTGTAAGGGGAGGGGAGTGGAAGACTCATTTCTTTAAAATACAACTTACTGGGTAGAACAGTGATTTGCTGAGGATGGGTGATGTTGGGTTAAGCAACTTTTTACTTTTCCCCTCACTGTGTTGTGAAATTGGACTTAGCATATGTATAGTTACTAAAATATGGAGGTGAATGGGGGTTTACCCCAGTAAAAACGCTTATTTTGTGTGATATGCTTTTGTAGCTTATATTAGAATTTGATAATTTGAAAAATCCCTCATGACATTGGTTATTCGTATACAAACACACACACATGCATATAATATATATATATATATATATATATATATATATATATATATATATATATGTATGCATGTGTGTGTGTGTGTGTGTGTGTGTGTGTGTGTAAAAACTATATTTATATCTCTCTCCTCATGACACTCTGAACCAGACTGTTTCTCTTGAGATGCAGCCCCTTAAAAACAGACAGTACTAGGGGTGACTTCTTGCCACAGTCTATGCAAAATGCCCTTGTTATGACAACAGCCCAAAGGTACTTCATAGACACATTTTCTATGAAAGGGGGTTTCAATGACTGTGAGTTTAAAGGCCAAAGAAGTTTATTATTGCACACGCTAAGTATGTTTTCATTATGAATCTGCATTATTTTGTTTAGCAAATGGCTATCACTGTTTGTGCTATATCTATAAATATTGTAGAAAGATGAAAATATTATGCACACTGGCAGGTCTGAACAGTGTTTTATGGTAAATGGGGAGAATAAGAGGCAAGTAATGGGACACTGGAATGGTTGCTAGCTGGTGATGCTAAAGGGGGAAGAGATGCAGGGGGTGGTGGCCCTGATCCATTACCCTCCCTAAGGCCCCATTTGATCATTATCCAGCTCTGCCATACATACTACTCTCACTGTTTGTAATGTAGTTCAGACTTCACTCTCACTTCTTTTCTCTTTCACAGTGCTAATAAACAGCTTGTTATCATATTTCTGCTCAGCAACACAGTTTTTGATTGCACTTACTTTTCCTTTTACCTTATCTTTGAAGAAATGCTTCCATCTATTGCACATATGCTGTAAAATTAATTACAGTTAGGAAGACAGTGCTTCCTCTTATATATCATAACCACACTTACGCATGACTACATTAGTCTTGAATTTCAGTTACCTATTTTCTATAAACCTCACAGCCATATTTCTTTGTCTCTATTACTTTTAAAGTAGATCATCTGTCTCTTTTTTCACTTTATTTGTGTCTTTTAGTGAATTTATATTTTATCTTACATGTCCATTTGATAATTGATTCTTTTTATTGTAATTGTACTAATTCTGTACACATCCACGGATTTAGGTAGTAACTTGCCCCTTTTCTCATTTCTTATACCAAAAGTGAATCTGTTTCTCTGAATGTGATATATAACTCACCACATTTGAAGTCTTTGATTCAGTTCTTCAACTTAATAAAATAAGCATCTATAGCATCTGTATTAACTTATACCCTTGTAAAGAACAAACAG
This sequence comes from Protopterus annectens, assembly GCF_019279795.1. NCBI lineage: Eukaryota > Metazoa > Chordata > Ceratodontiformes > Protopteridae > Protopterus > Protopterus annectens. The sequence goes on along the minus strand of NC_056746.1, from coordinate 988,751,310 downwards.
GAAATGAAAGTCAGATTTTTTCCTTGTGGACTACCCTTCTATACTTTGCAGCATACAAACTTATGAAAGCAGATACTTTTTATGAAAAAGCATGCATACCCTTGTTTGTCAGGATGGTAAATAAACAACACAGACACTGAAGATAAGTACCTAGCTTAGCCTCTCTACAAGGCTCATCACATGATGTGCTGTTTCCTGTATTTGTCTATTTATTTATATTTGTTTACTAGGGTAGAGCACGGATCAATATTGACCAATTTCAGACTCAGCCTGGGTGAAATAAAAACCATTTCACAAACAAAAAAAAATATAGAAATGTAAACAGCAACAGAGTAGGTCAGACTAGTTACATAAAAAACTGCATACATACATTCTAGTGAACAAGCAGCGTATAATGCACAATGAATCAGCATGTAATGTATGATATATATATTAGCTTCAAAGTTCAGTAAATCTAAATGAGCAGAAGAGACTTGGAAAGGAGCTTGAGATATTGTGCTGAGTGATGTATCCTGTGCTGAAGAAAGAACATTTGTCTTGTATGAAGACATACTTTTTGAGATTCTCCTACTTTGGATACAATAGAAGAGTCTTTGCTGGCTCTGTTCAAGCAGCTTTATTATATACAAACACATCTTCATAGACATTTACTGACTTTAACTTAAGCAACTTATATAAAAATTAACTACTGCAATCATACATGCTTACTCTCTCGCTGCACTCTCAAAATGGCACTGAGAATAGCACATGCCCAATATTTATATGTGCACACTCAGCCTTTGACATGCTTCTTAAAGCTACAGCACATACACTCTGATCTTGCAATGTTATGAATCTATTTGGCATGCAGATATCACAGGTAGTTCTTTGTCATGCATTTTTACAAGACCAGGTACATATATGCAGGTAAGACCACGTTGTTGCATATTTCACACTGGGCCTGGATAATCGACCATATCGTGTAACATAAAACTGGGAACTTGATTTAGCAACTGGACCTGTCTGTACAGAATGTTCAACCTTGGGAGTATTTGGAACATCTTCAGGAATAGAAATAGAGGTTGAAACACACTATGGGACTGAAACAATGTTTGGTTCACTCTGAGACCTAGAGTCTGTATCACAGGAGCAATGCTGCGATGATGATTCTGGTACAGGAAGAAGATGCCTGCAATTTCTCCTGTACTCCACACCCCTGGATTCTACAAGGTAGGATCTTGGGTCTGCACATATACCTGTAACTTGACAAATCCGGTTGAAACTTTTCACTGTTTCTATTCTCACTGTCTCTCCTTCCCTCAATGGACGAATAAAGCTGCTCAATTTATCACAACTGGACTTCTAAATAGAATGCTTCTTGAATAATTGAGCCTTTACAGTTTTGTTGTTCTTAGCTTTAGGCTTCAATAAACTGGAACTAATAGGTACCGTTGTTCTGGTTTGCCTGGCTAGACATCTTTGAGCAGGTGAGCCAAGAATATCATCATGGGGTATCTTTCTGAGATTAAGTAAATTCAAAAAGACATCAGTATTGTCACGCTTTGACCTTTCAAGTAATTGCTTTGCACTCTGCAATGCACATTCAGCTAGCCCATTTGACTGTGGATATTCAGGACTGCTAGTAACATGTACAAAGTCCCACTGTCTTGGAAATTCCTGAACCAAATGACTAGTAAACTGAGTACTATTGTCAGAAAAATCTTTGTGTGGACTACCATGGACTGAAAAATGACGTTTCAGCTTGGTAATAACAGTAGTGGATGCTAGGTTAGGTCAATCTCAAACCAATTCAGATAAGAGTCTACCAATACTAAGTAGTGTTGATTGTTCCACTCAAAGATTTCAGTGGCTACTGTTGACCTAGGTAGTTCAGGAACTGGATTTAGCTGAAGTGGTTCTCTTTGCAAATGTGGTCTAGTACTATTGCATACTGAACAAGAAGAAAGTATTTTATCAATGTCTTTCAGTAATGAAGGACAAAATACTAATTCTCTTGCTCTACTCTTAGTGGATATGGAACCTGGGTGACCACGATGCAAAATCTGGATATACTCTTGTTGTAAGGAAGCAGGAACAACAATTTTAAGACCTTTGAAAATAATGCCATCTTAGATCAATAATTCATCTCTGTAAGGAAAATAAGTTTGCAGTTCAGGTGGTACACTAGATTGCTTTGACAGCCATCCAACATTTATGTAGTGACTGAACTTTTGCAAAATAGGATCAGTCTTTGTGTGATCTCTTAACTCATCAAGCCTAGTGGTAGAAAAATTATGCATTGCCATCACATCAAAGTCAAAGTCAAAATTCTCTGCTTCAAGCTGTTCCGTCATATTTCTGGCCGATCTGGATAAGGTATCAGCCCTATATAGTAGTTTACCTTTTGTGTAGACCATTTTGAAATTGTACTTTTGTAATTTGAGCATAATTTTTGTAATCTCACTGGAGCTAAATGCATAGGCTTCTTTAGAATACTGACTAGAGGACAGTGGTCAGTTTCAATCTGAATAGCTCAAATGTAAATATAATCATGAAACTAGGAAAATGTAAATACTATTGCCAAAAGTTCTTTTTCAATTTGAGCATACTGCCATTTCAGTCTGGGTAAGTGTTCTAGATGCACAGGTTACTAATCTGCTGTCTTGAAGAATAACTGCACCAAGACCAAATTTTGAAGCATCACAGGAAAGAGTGACTGGTTTATTCACATCATAGTATCTTAATGTAGGTGGGGTGGAAATTTTCTGCTTAAGGTCTTCAAACGCCTTCTAGTGCTGTTCTAACCATGACCATATAACATTTTTGCATGTCAGTTCTCTTAAAGGAGCTGTCAACTTGCTGAAATCTGGTATAAACTTTCCTAAATAGTTGCCTATCCCTAGGAAACATGGTAGAGCTTGAACATAATCTGGTGCTGACATCTCAAGAATAGTTGCTTGCTTGGTCATGTCTGGTCTTAGGCCACTATTGCTAAATAAATGACCTACATATTTAACTTCTGGAAGCCTGAATTTGTAATCTTCACGTTTACTTCACATGCTCTGTCTAGAACTCTCTATAGGTTTCTGTCATGCTTTGCTTCACCATTGTCTCCAACCAATAAAACATCTACTATTATGGCAGAAAGGTAACCTAAAAATATCTGCTCTACTGCATGCTGGAAGACTTCACTTGCAGAATTTATTCCAAATGTCATCCTTAGAAATCTGTATCTGCCAAACAGGGTACCAAAAGTGGTTAGTAATGAGGATTTGCAATCAACCATCACTTAACAAAATGAACTCTTTTCATCCAAGACAGAAAAAACATTGGCATTCGGTATTAGAGCAGTGACCTCTTCGACTGTGTGCATTGGATGATGCAGTCTCTTTAATGCTTTGTTCAAGTCTCTTGGATCAATACATATTCTGATTTCATCTGAGCCTTTTTTGTGAACTGCCACCATAGACGACACCCATTCAGTTGGTTCTGTAACTGGACAAGTTACACCTTGCTGTACCATTTTATCCAACTGAGACTTAACTTTATCTAGCATAGCTATCAGAACTCTTCTTGCTGGTCTCACTACTGGAGTAACCTCTGGGTCTAACTTCATGGAATACACAACTGGAAGTTTGCCAAACTTGTCATCGAAAACATCAGCATACTCTGAGAAAATGGCTTCAGAAAAATTGAAAGTAGGAGATACACTTATGTGTTGAACTTCTTTGTTAAAAGAAAGCAGGTTCATTCTTAGACTGTCTTTGAGACCCAATAATGACTGTACTGGGCTTTGGGCTACATAGAATAACAAGTTGTATCAGTTCTTGGCCAAATAACATGAAAGCATCACTGAGCCTTTGGTTTGAATTTCATCACCTCCATGTGCAACAAGTTTCACACTACTGGCCACATTGAGTTGCTCATTAGTTCTCACTTTAGCAAATGTGTCTGCTGATATAACATTACACTTTGAACCAGTGTCTATTTTAAGCTCTGTGGATTTACCATTGATCTGGACTGCACAAAACACTTTGCTTTTTGCCAACAAATTCACTGCATCAACTCTCTCACCAATTACTGATACACAATCTACATAGAAAGCTGACTGCTGTGGCTCTAAAGATCAGCTTGCTTTTTTGTGTGACCTTTCTTTACAACTGTGTAAGGTTTACTTGATTTGCAAAACTTTTGAAAGTGGTTCAATTTTTTTACACTTGTGACATGACTGACCAAATGCTAGGCACTTCTCTCTTCTAGACTTATGATTGGCACCACAATTGCGACAGTTAACAATAAAGCTAGACTTAGGTTTTGCTAATCCATGTTTGCGCACTGCACTGAGGGACGTGCTCCTTTAACTGAATTAGACTTAGAACTTGCTGGAAAGCCACAGGGTTTCCTTGAGGAGCCAGCATTGGCTGTGGCTGCCATGTTCTTAGGCCTACTTTTGTTTGCACATGTTGCCTGCTATATACATTTGCTGTGGAGCCTGATGAAACTATGCTCTTGTCACTTGCAAGCATGCGTGTGTGTTTTTCTGTAACTTCATGGATTTGATAAATTTCAGTGGCTTTTCTCAACATTAAATCACTGTCACGAAGTAAAATCTTTCTCACAGCAGCACTATTGATACCACACACAAATCTGTCCTTTATTAACTCATCTTTTAAGTCATCAAACCAATGCATTTTGGCTTTGTTTCTCAGGTCAGTAATATAAGTTGCAAAAGTTTCCCCTGGTTTCTATTTGTCTGGGGGTTACACACTTGAACTTGTGGTTCAAACACTCAGGGTCCTCCCTTGATTCAGTTTGTACAACAATATGACAATTTTCACCTTCTCCCTCATATATTGCTGGTGCATACACAAATAAATGCTCACTTTCTATGGCCTCTGAACCTGCTAGGATTGGCAAAATGAATGCCCTTGTGCATGTATCTTTATCAGAATAAGTTGCTTGTATAAAAATATCTTACTCTTGCTCAAATATTCTCCAGTTCTCTGCAACAGTGTGATCAAATACAAGTGGTAAGGACTTTCAAAATCCATCTGCATTATTAACACATACCACTGAAGTGTTTTGCAAATAAGCATGAACACACATATACATACACATATGCCAGACATTTCTGCCAGTATTTGTAACTTTGCCCAATTCCACAACAAGCCTCTGTATAACCGAACTTTGTGAGATAAGTTTCTCGGTCACTGTAATACTCTTAAATTTACTGTATTGCAAGAAATCATCTCTTATCAGTATAAGACACATATCAAAAAACTTCATGATGCAAGCCTTTGTGTAACTGAACTTTGCAAAATAAGTCTTTCAGGCACTGTAATACCTTTGTAATTACTGTTTTGCAAAAGTAATTTATCATCATTTTAAGAAACATTTCAAATAACTGCGCAATACGAATGGGCTGGGTAAGAGGAGCTCAGAGTCAATAACATTTCAAAGTAATGGCACTTTATGAATAAATTGTACACAACACACTGAAATTTCCCCCAAATAGTGGTACCTTGCTAGGCATCTCTTTACAGTGCAAGAAACACTCTGTAATGGTGACACTTTGTGAATAGACACAACCAGCACAAGAACCTTTTTGAAATGGCCATACTTTGTTAGTACTTCATGAAATAGTTGCACTTTGCACACAAATAAACTCTTCAGAATATATGCACAGTAATAAGCTCTTTTATACACTTTGAGATACCTCGAATAATTCTAGTTATGTCCTTGATACAATACAAAGCTGTAGTTATGCCAATATACAGCACTGCCAAAAAAACGTGCAGTTGCCTTGCTTTAGTTATGCTTAATGTGCCGTTTTTGCTCTTACTATATTCCTTTTTCTCATTTCATAGGTTTATAGGATGATACTAGGCTGTTGGCCCAGAGCCCATTATAAGCCTAGCCAAGAATTCCACCCATGTTCACACAAAGTCAGCACCTGTTTTCCCTGTCCAGCAGGGACACAGGTGGGATCCCAGGGGTATATTTTCTGTTTCCCATCCAGTAGTCCAGGTTCCTCTTAAAGAGGACTAGTGAGGTACTCTGCTTGACATGGAAAGGGAGTCTAATCCACAGATGGGGAAGTCATTGGGACACAAATCTATCCCACCAACAAGTTCTATTAATGTCACAGACTGGGTTTAGGCCTTGCGTGCGGGTTGCACGAGTGGAGTTTGACTTATTGATATGCAGCAATTCCATCAAGGCTGAGTCTGAGACAGCCTTGTATACCAGACAAAAGTCACCTCTCAGCAGTATGTACGAGACTGAATAAGGGACAGGCCATTTAGCCTATCTGCTTAGGATAGAGTGTTTGAAACCCTGGATTTTCTTGCTCAGGAACCTCTGTGGTCTCTCCGATTGCTGCATGTGCTTGGCAAGGTACATGCCAAAGGGGACATTGTACTCAGTAATGGGTCTGATTAGGAAGGAGTACAGGGATGTTATGACCTCCTTGTTCCTGGATGAAATACCCTTATTTATGAGGTGGACCATGTAGAAAGCCTTCCGTATAACGGAGGCAGCATGGTGGTCAAAAGTTCGATTGCTATCAATCTGGGTGCCCAGGTCCCTCACAACTGATTGCATGCTTAGTACATTGCTATTAATGTGATAATTAGTGGAGACACCATTTTCCCCAAAGGAGATAACAATGCATTTCTTGGCATTCAGTTTGAGGCCATGCTTCTGGCACAAGTCATTAGTTTGGTTAAGGCCCTCTTGGAGGATGTTCACATCACTAGGGGAATTTATGACACTGCCCAGCTTGCAGTCATCTGCAAAGTTGGTCAGCCACAGACCATTGGTTTTGGCTTGCACCTCAGAAAAGTATATCCCAAAAAGTAGAGGCTCCAAGACCAATCCTTGGGGTATGCCTCTTGTTACGGATCTGCTACTAGAGGTGGCTTCCCCTATTTTGACTGAGTGGGTTCTATCAGTGAGCCAGTTAGCTACCCATCTGGTAACATACGGGTTAATGTCAAGCTGGGAGAGTTTATCTATTATGCCAGAGTGGGGAATAGTGTTGAAGGCTTTGGCTAGGACAAGGTAGGCAGTGTGCACTGTCTTCCCCTCATCCATGGCTTTGATGACTATTTTGAAGAAGGTGACCAAGTTTAACATGCATGATCTCCTTTTGACAAAACCAAACTGTTTGGGATCAAGGGTTTGGAGGTTGCCAATGTCCTTGTTTATAAGGTTCATGATAATGTGTTCCATGGCCTTGCAGATCAGGCTAGTTAGGCTGATGGGCCTATAATTGCCTTGGTCGGTGGATGCTCTACCTTTGTGTAGGAGGATGGCAGTGGCTGCCCTCTTTTCTGCTGGGATGAAGCCGATGCACAGGCTTTCATTGAATAGGGTGTCTAGTAGTGCTGAGATCTCTTTCCTGAGTTCATGTAGGATGCAGCCAGGGATGTTGTCAGGTCCCATGGAGGCTGTATTTTTTGCCTTTGAGAGGGCATTAATAACCAGCTCCCTGGTGATCATGGGAGGGGGCAGTTGCTGGGGATGTCCTGGTTTACTGATGGGGGGACATGGGGGGAGCAGTTTTCGCTTAACTTATCTGCCAGCAGGTTGGCTATATCTATGGCATTTGTGTATGTGGTATTCTTGACCACCAATTCACAACAGATTTGGGAGTTACCTTTGAGAATGCAGATGTATGTGAAGAAGGCCTTGCGATTGCCCTTAGTGGATGTGTACAATTTGAACTCGAAGTTAGCCTTAGAGTGTTTCACCAGTGACCTTACTTGCTTGTTCAGACAAAGGCGAAATTGCTTCCAACTTGGCATCTGCTCCTTCTTGGTCCTGGACAGCAATCTTTTCCTCTCTTTTCATGCCCATTGTACTTTTCTTGTGCTCGTTTTGCACTAAACATGCCCATTTTGCCTTAAATATACTTGTTGCGCCTTTAAACATACTAGTTTTGCTTTAAACATGCTCATTTTGCTTTTCTAGTAATTGTTTTGGCAAATATCTTAGTTTTGAACATTTCCTTTAGTTAATAAACCTTTTGTGGCTCCTGCTAGTTTAATGATGTGGTTTGTGCCCTTGTAATACTCTCTTATATCTTTTTTTTTTACAAAATAAGCAGTTTGTGGAGATCTGCATTACTTTTGATTCTTTTCTGGCTCTTTTGCGTACTCATTTCTCCTAGTTTATCTTCACTGTTATCTCTGCACCTCATGGCTTTGAATATTATTCTCTGTGATCCTGGTTCTGACAACATATCATTTTCCTACTTTGGACACAATACAAGAGTCTTTGTAGGTTCTGCTCAAGCAGCTTTATTTTATACAAACACATCACGGTAGAGGTTTACTGACTTTAACTTAAGCAACTTATATACAAATTAATTATTGCAATCATACATGCTTACTCTCTGGATGCACTCTCAAAATAGCACTGGGAATAGCACGTACCTGGTATTTATTTGTGCACACGGAGCCTTTGGCATGCTTCTTAAAGCTACAGCACATGCACTTTGATCTACAATCATATTCCAACTTAACTGAAAAAAAAAACACTTGAAACTTCAACAAGGCATCTTTTTTCCTTCCACAAGGAGGATATCAGTCTCTTAGATCTGCTAGCTAAAGTGATTTTGTCTGGACAAATCCTTTACTCTGCCACTTCAATGAAAGGGGATGTTTACTGCTAGATCCCTGCCCTAATAGAAACCTATACACCATCAACTGTTTGTGGCTATGTGTGGAACTGTATATGTAGGCAACAACCTCTATTTCATCTGCTCTTTATTATTTCATGCAGTCAAAGCTTAAGTGATTCTATTAAGGTATATGCTGTAGTTTCTCCCTCCACCCATTGATGATGGCCTTTAAAAGCTCCTGCACCATTACCAAACAATTCCCTGTTTAGTACTCGTATCATTTTCAGAAAGAAGTGAGTCTCAGGCAATTTGGGGTGATGGAGTTAGGGAGGCAGTAACCAGAAAACTAGTATATCATGAAGAGGAACTAAGAAAAAAAGACAAACTAAAGTAATATAACAATATGCATTCAAGAGAACATCAGTTGGCTGCCTGAGCAGTGCTAGTTAGTGATTTGGTTACTATTTTTAATTCTCTTTGCTGAGTATTTTCCATTTGTTAAACAAAGATTATGTACTTACCATAAAGCTAGACCCATGCTGTCTTCTTTTGTCCAGCTGAACAGATTGACTATCATTTCCAACTGGATCACACCTTGGCACCTTTTTTCAAACTCTTGGATCTGGGGCTCAGGCTATGCCCCTGCCCATAATTTCCTCTTGTCCCTACAATACCTCAGATCAAGTTTGTCTGCCTATACCTAACATCTTAGCTGAGAAATATGACAATTTTTTTGAATAACATACAAAAAGAGAGAATGGATGAAGAGTCATCAATATACTGACTAAATGACAAGGCCCTATTTGAATCTCCCTGGACCTGAGGTAGGCAGAGAAAGAACATTGCCAGTAGTGAACTGGTTCAACTCTGAAACAGATTTCAGAGCCAAACTGTCCAGGGCCAAAGTACTTAAGATTAGAGACAACTCTGAAAACCTCAGAGTTGACTCAACCCCGATACATCAGCCCTGACCTTTCAGCTGTGAGACTGCTCCTGATCCAATGGAGATGGAGGCAAAATGGTGAGGGAAACCATAAGATGTGAAGATGACTAAGCTTTGACTAGGATCTGTTACCAGTGTGTCATTCAAAACCATGGGCACAGGATCCTATGACCGTAAAGGAGAAAGAGAAATCAGGAAGAGATCCATTGGGAGTTTACCAAGAGCTGCCAGTGGGGTAGATGCCAGGTGGACCCCCATCATCTTTGTCTAGAGAAATTTCCATATCATCCTATCAATATCAGCTTCTGATATTCTTCTCAACAATCAAAAGGACTTGAATGAAGATATCACCAAATCTAGTCTGGAGGATCAGTGAGTCATTCTCTCATGTAGCATTGGATATTGGAACCAAGGACTGGTTGGCTGTGATGAGAAATGGCAAAGTGGAGATGGAGGTTGGATCCTAGGCTGGTCCAGTCCCATTTTAGGATCTGAGTGCCTTGGAGTTTTTGGTGCCAGGCCAGAAGGACCCAATCCAAGGATCTCTTTCAAGAGTTTTCCTTTTGCTTTTCTGTTTCCTTTTCTTTCTCAGTTCATTTTCTCGCTGTTTCTCTTTCCTTCTCCTTATTGATTTTCACTTGTTTGGCTTCTTTGCACAAGGAAAGAGAGATTCAGAAATGGAAGAAGTTAAGTCTCCCACTTGAACAGGGAGAAGACCTTTTAGTACTACCTTATTTCTGTCCAGAAGAGGTCTGGCCCCAAAGGAAGTGCATAACTTGCACTCAACATCTAAATGATTGATCCCCTAAACTGTAGACAAACAGGTATTTGTGGGTGCTGTGAGGGGATCTTGTGTTTGCAGGCACTACATTTTTTAAATCCAGAGGCCTTGTCAGATGTTATTTCAACAACACCAACAATAACCACAAAAAATAGCAGCATCAAAAAAATTATTATTAGCAGTAAAGCTAAATACTCTGATAATCTCCTATGCTAATGATATAGCAATAAGAAAAGAAATAACTTTTATTTTTCACTTTTTTATAGGGAGTAGAAAAGGGCAAGTAGAAAGAAACTCCAGAAACAGTAAAAAAAGCTTGAAATATGATAAATTTCAGAACTGTCTAAAGAAAAACTAAAAGTACACCTAAAGATAAGAGGTGTGTAAAAAATCCCACAGAAAGATTACACAGAATAAGACAATAAGTTATTTATCTAACAGGTGAGCACTGAGCCCTTGCAATTATGTCTTGACCGAACAGGCAGCAAATGAGATCTAAGGTATTGTAGGGACAGGAGGGAATTATAGGTAAGTGAGAAGCCTGAGCTCTAGACCCAAAAGCCTGAAAAAAGGTGCCAAGACTGGATCCAATAGAAAAAGACTGAAATGAATGGATAGACAACATTGGATTTCTTAATGTATCATTAAGCCATCTTATCATCAGCAAATTCGTAGTGTTTCTGACATGCTGCTCCTGTTATAATTCCATCTGATAACTGTGATTATTGCTGCATCAGCAGCATATGTGGCTGACTCTGCCCCTTGCTTTTGTATGCATTTTTTTGCCTTTGTAGATGGAAGACTGCTATGTCAGCTGTATAGCCGAAGCACTATGTCAACTTCTTAGCATTTTATAGCTTTAATGTTCCATTCTGTGCATCTGTTAATTTGTTTCAGAAGAACTGGTCCTTTGCTTTTGCTTTGAAGGATTCGCAGGGCTGGTGCTTTGTTATGTTTGTTTCTGACTTGCTTTTAGGATTACATTTATTTGCATTGCTTTAGCAATGGATGTAGAAAGTTTTGTATGCTCCTTCAGACTAATGGCTTCAACTTATTAGAGAAATATAGTTGTGTGAATGCCCTCACCTAATAGTAGATGTTCAAATAAAATCCATATTGCAGTAATATTTATGACATATGGGAAATGGCCACAGATGATGTCCGCTCTACCAGTCAGAGCACTGAAATTATAGTGATATGGATTGGAGAGGAGTCGGCCTGTACCACAATATCCATGGAGCTTAGCAGTGTAAGGAGATTTTCCATCTACAGCTATTTCCCATATTTCACAAATACTATACCAGTAAGCCATCCAAAGGACTTCTGCTGTGTTTTCCACCAAATCTGGATTATTCTTTGTATTTTGTATCAGCTATCACATATTGTTTATTACTTAATGATTGTAGCCACCTACTGAGATTTTCTGAACTATTTGCCTGTATTTGAATTACAGTATTGCCCAAGAAATGTGAACTGGATAGAACATTTGATGAATCTCTACTTAATAATTTGTTCTTCAGTTCCTTTAAGATTTTTGTCAACTCATTTTTTTCTCTATATTTATCTAGATATTTTGAACAAAACTGTATTTGCTGGCTGTATTGTTTACATTGTTTGACTGTCATCATATTTTTTTGTTTTATTTTGGTTAATCTGAGTACATTTGCCATGGATAACATTACGTGTTAAATAATATGAGTTTTATCTTTCGATATCACTGTCCCATTTTGCTGTGCTTCATGGACACCTTTATCACATGCTTATGATTAAGCACTTAAATAATACTGAAGATAAAAGCTGAATTATTTATATGGTCTCTGCGTAACTTCTTGAAAGCATGGAAATATATTCTCAATGGTATAATTTATAAGAAGCAAGTCTTCTTTACCTGTCGCTGATTACTCCTATATTCCACTCACCCATAAAATGATGATGGTCATGATAATGACATTGAGAATGTCCTTCCCACAATAATTGCCTCTCAAATATTAGCATAATGGAGCATAACTATAAAAATAAACCAGAGTTTGGCAAGACATTGCAAGATGCATACTTCACTTAGTTCCAGCTATATTTTACAAATGCTTCCCTCATTCAGCCAGACTAAAAGCCCTTTTCATCAGACTTTACTTGAATACTTAAGGTTGTCTGTCACTTCACTGTACTACACACTCTACAACTTAGCTTACATATGATTAATTGTGCCATGTAAACTTATTTTTGTGTTTAGATTAAGCAGTGAAGTATTTTTGTGAAAAACAGCTGCACATTGTACTTTTACCACAGAAAGTAATCTGCAAGATGAATGACACCTACATATACATACATTTTTAAGAAGCAAATCCTGAACATACAGATGCAGACAAAACTGAGATAAAGCTTTTAATAACTGCATACCATGTGGACATGGTTACTAAACTCATCTATTTCATAATATAAATGCAGGAAAAACATCACAAAAAGATAACTTTGCACATTTCTAAGATAGTTAACAGTCTGGACATTTTAATATTCAAGTCCAAGACTGGCACATTTTTGGATATGCAGTTTGTACAGCTTATATTCCTGTACAATCATCATGAGTCATCTCGGCACTTTATTAATGAAAGAACTGGTAGTTTTGTTTAAGGTAGCAGTGTGAATAGATTCTGTTTATGGTGGCAGTGTGAATAGATTATGTTTATGGTCGCAGTGTGACTAGATTCTGTTTATGGTGGCAGTGTGAATAGATGTGCTCCGACTAGCTCCTGGCTCAAGTCGACAAATGAGAAGTATGTTTCCTCAGTTAACACATGCTGTAACTGCATTTAAACTGCATACAAAAAACCTTAAATTTCTAATTATCAGGTTGCCTATTGTGGATTTATGCACTGCTTTTTCACGTTTTTAAAATGCCCAAAGTAAAATCAGTAGCTACCTTGCTCAAAATGTACACAGTTCCTGAGTCATGAATTTGCAGATATTTTCTATCAAGGTAAATGGAAACAAAAACTGCTATAACATTACAGCAAGAAGATTTATACTTAAAATGCTTAAACGTATATAACAATACCAACAAACTCTCCTTACTTCAGGCGTCTGCAAGATTTTGGCATATAGGATACCTCACTAAAAGAATGTCACATCAGATAATGTCCAAAATTACTAGAGAGAGAGAGAGAGATTACTGCTCTCTGTTTGGCTGTACAGAACATGCAGATAGATTTTTCCAGTATAACTATAAAAACAGATTAAGTGCCAACCAGAATTTTAGAAACATTAGAAAGAATTTCAGTGGATGAGTACATGGACAAATCCAAGGCACCTTGTGTAGGCCAGTCTTGATAAAGTTTTTTTTTTTTTTGCTTTACAGGTTTTGTTCTAGACTGTGGAGGTAGATCTAGATGGGGTAACATCACTACTTGGATTTCTGAAGAAACTACTTCTGAAAAGCTTCAATAGGTTCATAGGTAGTTCCTGGGCTTGTTGTGGTCCAAGGGACCATTGAGGAGCCTAGCTCAAATTTCCATTTGCCCCAAGGCACTATCTAGTTATGTGACCCACAAAAGTTCCTATAGTAGGCAAATGAGGGCTGAGGGAATCAAACCCTGTACAAAAGAAACTACAGCTCACGTCCATAACTCTGTGTACCAACTGCTAGACGATATACTACAAAAAGTTGTTCTCCATAGTAGCAAGTCCAGCACTGATTTTACTCTGCATTATTAATACAGTTGACTGGGCTTTTTGCCACCCCCCCCCCAGCAGTCCAGCAATGATGATTTATATAAACCTGTTGAGTGCTGCTAATACCCACTGTGTGACTTAAGCAGGATAAAAACAAAAAATCTATCAGATGTGAATGTTCCAGAATGTACCTTATGTTCAGCTTATCATTCGAAAAGATAATAAGATAATAAGTTTAAAATGTCATCTCAAAGTATGTAAATCTCAAAAATGTGTATGTAACTTTTGGACATGGATGACTGGCTCTATACTACTTTTTTGGGCAATTTTCTCTGTCATTATATCCATTTCTAAGTGTGACATGTTCTTTTGTATTTGGCTAGTAGGGACTACTATTACTAATACTAATACTATTTTAAACTGGGACTGGAGGCAGTTGGCCAACATTTAGCAACAAACTCACCCAGGTAGGGGGCTTTGCCACCCACACCCCCAATGTGGGGTGCTGCACCTCCACACCCCCAACTATATATATATATATATATATATATATATACACAAAGTCTGAGATCACACTTTAGGGGGTTAAAGGGCAAACTTACTCATGCTGGCCAACTGCCTTCTTTCCCTGTTTAAAAGTCCGGTGATGTGAACGTTCATTTAACATTCATTTAAGTGAATGTTCAGTGTTGTCGTCTCAAGCTAGTGAGATTCAGGTAAGTGGTATTTCAGTAATTAAAGTAGCCCCCTAACAATATACATTTCTGCCCCTTATCCTTCTCCAATTATATAACTGAAAGGATGATGTTACATGTCATTACTTCAGCAAAATGAGACAGTCTTTACTTTAAAATTTAACACCAGTGTTACACAGATGAGACATCATCACCCTGACTCTTTATTATATCTCAGTATGAATAATAATAATTTATATTGCTTTAATGTTTTGCCATGGTGGATCTTAACAATAGTCTTCTTTTTGTCAAATCCAGAATGTTGTTATTGAAATGGATGTTATTGCATCTTGATATGTTTCAGACAAGAATACAAGCAGTTATTGGAATTATCCTTAATTTCATTTTGTGTAAGGGCCATGGTATCCCTAATTTACTCTCAAGTAAAATAATGAGTGTTATTTGGAATCTTACTTGAGACTTTGACCAGGTGGTACACACAGAATTCAAAGAAGGTAATTTTCTTTGCCTTGTGCAGAAGGATGTATGGGTTTCTCTGAAAATGGCCTTTATATTAGGGCAGCTAGTTTTTAAATCGTTCCAGGGCACATTGCTAGTGTTTATAACCCTATATAGAAGAATATAATGTTGTCTCTGTTGAATGAACCTGATAGCTTCTTTGAATTAATAATGACTACTGCAAACAGTAGTTTAAACTCTAAAGTTACGCTGTATATTTTTTTAGCCACTGAACACACTAAGATATCAGCCTGGAAACCTGATCTACTTCCTGTTAAGTATTCCTTTCTTGACCTTTTATGTGTGTCTACTTAAAGGTGTTTTGAATAAGCTGTTATAAAAAAAAGTCACATCACTTTCAGTCGAAACACAGGAGGCCATGTATAAAAGACTAAATGGACAGCATTGTAATTTGCTATATGTTCATATCACATGTTCAGCTATGACTATATACACTGCTTTAATTCTTGTTTGGAGTTGGAGATTTTCTTATTTGACTTTATGAGTTTGAAAGTCATGAGAGTAGCGTGGAGAAGAAAAAAGACCAACGTATTGATGGCTGTAGGTCAGACTTTGTGAAAAAGAATGAGGTCTTTCAGTTTTCAATGTGCTATTGTCATTTGATGACCAGCAACATGGACTACTACAGAGGAGTAGGTTGTATCCATTTTAAGAGACATCATGTTGCCAAAGTAGCTTTTAATTAAATAGCTTTTGATTAAAGTTATGCACTGAATTAATGAAAAGCAACAGTATTAGATGGAGAGATAAGCCTTATCTATGAGGTAAATCATAGTAAAGATGCCAACGAAGAAAAGGACCACCAGCTAGCAAAACCAACGTTCTTTATTCTCTAACGTCTTGACTATGAAAAAATCTTCAAGGATTAATGCCATATCAAAAATATACCTGCCTTAACTACACACAGCAACTAATTGAGACACATAATTAATTAATTAAAACAATAAAACAATTAAATACACATCAACTAAAAAAACTCCAATTAATTTCAGCATTTAACCCTCAAAGGGACAGAGTATCATACTTCAAAATATATACAGAGTCTTTGTACAATAATACATTTATAATATTACATTCTTCATATGGAAAAATACACACTTTTTCCAAAATAGACCTTTGTAGACCATCACTGATACCTCCATGTACTTGTTCAAAATGCATAGCGATTGGGCTTTCTTTTTTCTTGTTAATAGTATCCCTAATATGCTCTAATAATCTTACCTTGAATGGTCTTTTGCTTTCTCCTATATAAAAGAGATTACAGGGCAACATAGGGCATAAATAATGCCCTCTGTATTACAACCAAAACATTCCTGAGGATGAAAAGCACGACCATTAATTTTTTTAAAACTTCCAACAATATGTTTGCAGGCTTTGCACCTGCCACATGGTATAGTACCATATTTAGCCAAATCTCTTGGAACTTTGTTACAAGGGAACACAAACCTAGTTTTAACTAAAAAGTCCCTCAAATTCCTACCTCTCCTATAGGACATTATAGGGTGTCCATCAAAATCTAAGTCTTTCAAGGGCATGATATAACCCCAATAGAACTTCAATAAATCTACTAACACTGTGCTGAAACAACTAAATGTGGTGACAAAATACAAATCCTTATTGTTGTATTTTTTGTACTCCTTATTAAAATAATTACACTTTATCCCATCCTTTTGTGTCCAGGGAATATATTCATTTAAAAATTTCCACCAACATTCATTTAGTATTTCAGTATTATATCCCGTATTCTTAAACATATTATTAGTCTTATCAAGCTCTAATAAAAAGTCTTCTTCATTATTGCACAATCTGTATATATGTATAAGCTCCCCATAGGGTAACACTCAAATAGTGTGGGGGGGATGACAACTTTGGGCCATTACATACTGTATACCACTCTTACATTTTCTATGGACAGTTGTGCAAATTTTATTCTCCATACTAATATCTACCAATACATCCAGAAATGGGATACTTTTTCCTACCTTGAGCCCAACAAATTGTATACCAGATCTGTCAAAATTAAGCTCATCTACAAAACTTTTTACCTCATTAAAACCCCCTACACATAAGAAAATAAGGACGTCAATAAACCTACAATATTTCCTAACATATTTGCAAAAAAACTTTGATCTGTAAACTTATTCTACCTCAAATAATCCCATGCTAAGATTAGCATAGGAGGGGGCAAAAGAAGCCCCCAGAGCCGTACCTTGCTTCTGCCTAAACATTTTACCACCAAATTCAAAGTAATTATTCTTGAGACAAAAGTCCAAGAGCTCAACAATGAATTCAGTCACTGGACTCTATCCTAAAAAATATCTAACAGCTTCCAAACCAAAATTATGACTAATACTAGTATAAAGACTCTTTACATCAATTGTTATCCAATACATTTCTGCAATCCATTCAACACTCCTGATTTTTTCCAAAAATTGGAATACATCCTTTATATAAGCAGGTAAACCTTGTACTTTGGATAACAAATAATGATGCAAGAACTGTCCTAAATTGCATAAAAAATATTTTTCCCAGAAACTGTTGGACGATCAGGGGGGGTTAATGAGAGACTCCGATGCTTTCCACCCCCCCCTGTGTTTCTTGCCCCTAAAGGGTCAGTGGTGGGTTTTCTCTTTGCTACTGAAGATTCTTTGGTGGAAATAGGATCAAAGTCCATGGCTGATGATGAGTCATCCCCTGATGTCCCCCCATATGTGCGACTTCTATTCTTAAGTATAGATCTACATATTTTTTTCTTATTCATTTGTTTATTCCCTGAGTCTTGAAATCTAACACTCTTGTTTAAAATGAAGGGTTTCCCTTTATCATAATCTAAAACGTCTCTGTTAAATATTTGGGTTTTACTCTTAAGCAACTGTTGTTCAAGTGTTGAAAGATCAGTGGCCAAAGTATTCAAATGCTTATTGAAGAAGGATTCCCTCACAATTACTTGTTACTTCTATAATGTTAGAATCTATGGTTCTTTCATAGTATGAAATAAGGGCTTCTACAAACAGCATAAAAGCTTTGTGTTGGACCTAGGCCCAATCCTGAGATAGTTTCTCAACAATCTGGCTGACAAGGGGTTGGGTAAGAACTTGTAATCTCCTTGGGGTAATGTCCTTTATTTTATATGCTTTATAAAGCTTCAAATGCCAGATGTTAGACCTAAGTGTTCTCATATTTGTTGTGAGTTTCTGAAATAAAGTCTCACATAGATATTCAAGATTGTCCTTTTCCAAAATTGTGTTATCTGGAGCAGATGATTGTAGTCCAAACACTGTCAAGTTATCATGGTCTGCCTGGAGACCTTCTAGTAGTTTAGTAAAATCTATGTTTTAGTCCTATATATGTGAATGATTCAACTGAAATAATGTCCCTATGACCTAAATAAGATGACTAAGGGCTGGAAGTCTTTACTGAAAAATGAAATATAATAGGTTAGAATGAGCTATTTAGTGACTTACACTCTACTTCCAAATACAGGATGAACAAAGCTCAATGGCCAAATCAATTGGGAATCCAACAAGAAATTAGAAACCTTCTAATTGGGTGATCCACCATCAGTAAATGGGCTAAATACAAAGTGCAGCCAACTAGGATAAAAAAAATCCTCCCCGGGATTCATGAACCTTGCACCAGGCGCACGCATGGCGTAGGCGCCACAACGCCAGACATGGCCGCTGAGCGATTCAGGTATGATCCAAACCCACGTGCATCAGCGGCGTACGCCGGAGTTGCGCCGCCTCTGGCGTAGGTATGTTAAATACCCCATGTGCGGTGTTGCACCATGCAAATGAAGGCAAGTAGTGATTCACGAAGTGGAGCAGGTGTAGCATAACAGCACGGCAATGTAAACCAAAAAAAAACGGTTTACATATATCCAAACATGACATAGGAGTAACGGAAGGCTGCCAACGTCATGTGTCATAGTGGTGCAACATGGCAATGTGGAAAGAAACCGAGAATGTCAAAGGAAAACATGCAGAAAATGTAAATAACGACATAAATGTTATGTACGCAAAAACCACAGCAGAACCCCAGGACATGTCCGCGGAAGGTGAGGAACAATGAAGTAATATGACAATGCCATAAAAGAGCAGTATAAGACACATCAGCATCACAGCCACAATACACCATAGTATGAATGGAAAGCCACAACCACAGCCCAAGGGTTGCCAAGGAGTGGCGTCGGTGTCTGGCGCCGTAACCATGTATTAGTAGTCAATGCCATGCAAATGAGGCAGATAATACTGAATCGCAAAACCCCCACCGGCGTAAGGCTGCACCAAATGGCGCAGCGGTAAAACACCGAGGAGAGGCCTAGAGGGAATACCTGTCAATCGCAGAGGGGTGTGCCGCTGTAGGAGGAAGCACATTGGAGCCCAGCAAACCTGGGCTGTACAATGCACATTACAGCATCAGGACCGGCGTGTGAGGAAATAGATGTGCTGAGAGTATACAATGCGCGCACAGATGCATGTGCACGAGGATGACTATGTTCCCCAAACCAGTCATGTGACGGCCGCCCCGTCAACAACCATGGATACAGGAAGGTGATGCGGAGAATATGAGGAAATGCGGAAGCAGTGTAATTGGAGTCGTAATGAGCAATTAACACCAATCAACCGACGAAGGGCAATCGGCGGCAGCTGACAACTCTGTATGCAGAAATCTGCAAAACGGGAAAGGGGAGGAATATGAATGCAAAGAAAGTAGTGGATGTTGCAGAAATGCAAAGAGCGAAGAACCGATACAGCACAGCCAAGGAGAGAGTTAGCATAATGGCGGCGGCAGACAAAATGCATGACATGTCATGTGCCTGCAGGATGCACTCCCGTAAATAGTAGGTGCAACGTGCAGAAACAGTAAAGTAAGGTGTAAAGCTAAACCAATGCAGGCAAGTGTAATGTAACACCAAAGGCAACAGCTTTGCAGTGCCAACGGTAAAACACGGTAGATAACCCACAGATACGGTAGCAGAGACACACCCAATGACATCACCGGGTGTACAGCACAACACTATAAAGTGGGAATGCACACAACACACAGCGCAAATTCCCAAACGCTGCGCCTTACGGTGTAAACACACGGGGAACTTTTAAAATGTATATGTTGGGTGCTGCCGTGGCCGTGATGCATCGGCATGTGTTAGAGACAGACGGAGTTGCGGAGGAGGGTGCCGACAACTACCGGAGGCCTCAGAGGAGAAGGAGAGTGTTCAGACCAAGGGTGACCTACCAGGGGCTGCAAGACCTGGAGACAGTAGAGCATTACAGGGTGGACAGGGACACGTTACAGCAAATAGTGGAGCTCTACCGGCCAAGCCTGAGAACAAGAGACAACAGAGGGGAGCCCATCCCAGTGGACACAAAGGTATGTGTAAGCTTGCGAATACTGGCAACAGGTACCTTTCAAAGGCCAACCGGGGATATAATGGGCATCTCACAGGCATCAGCATCCAGGGTACTACACCAGTTTCTGGATGCCATGTTACGACATGCCCATGAGTATATATACTTCCCCAGATCTCAGGAGTAGTTGGCTAGCAATGTGCGCCACTTCCACCATGTGGCACAATACCCGGAGGTACTGGGTGCGATAGACTGTACGCACATAGAAATCAAGTAACCACCCGGTGAGCAGGGTAGACACTACATAAACCGCAAGGGATTCCCCTCCATCAATTGCCAGGTCGTGTGCAATGCGCAGGGCATTATCATGGATGTGTGTGCTGGCAGCCCCGGAAGCTACCACGACTCCCATATCTGGCATGCCTCACAGCTGTATCAGGTATTCGCCAGGGGGGACATCACACAAGGTCACCTTGTGGGGGATGCTGGCTACGCATTGGAGCCGTGGATGATCACACCCATCAGAAATGCACACACACACATGCAAGAACGCCATAATGAGGCACACGCACAAACCAGAATAATCATAGAGCATGTGTTTGGGATGTTGAAATCACGGTTCCGGTGCTTGGATACATCTGGTGGAGCCTTGCAGTACTCCCCAGGCACATGTGCCCACATATTCATAGTATGTGCTATGCTACATAATATGATCCTGCGGAAACAGCTGCCGCAGGGACATAATGGTGTAGGGCCACCAAGCCCGCCACAACTGCCAAGGCAAGCACAGGCACAGGGCGTTCAGCGCCATGAACACACTGTGCCAGCCCCAGTAGGCAGACGGAGGCGTACCCAATATGCCTATGCCTTGGCAAAGAGGGAACGTATAGCACATACTCTAACAGCGTAGGCCCCATGGACTGACACCTCCCTACCTGCACACACAGTGAAATGGACGGCACACAAACATGTCCGCCCGTAATGTGTACTGTATGGGCAGTCCCATGTGTGACTCCAACATAGGTAGCACCCAAACACTGCACAACCAACAGCCAGCGGAGCATGGAACGCCAACACCTCAACCGCACGCGGGTCTGACAGCAGAAGGCGTAGCCGTATGCTGCCATGTTCGGCGCAAGGTGTCTACATATGTACATATGTGCATACACAAATATGGAGATAGATATCATTACACATGTAGAAATATATGTACACATACACAGATATAAAGTACAACAAGTTAAACAGGGAATCACAGGGATGCAAGGTTACAGATGCAGTAAGATGCGAACTCTCAACATAGTAAACATACTGAACGACAACCTGACTATCCGGGAGGGTGGACAGAGCAGGGAACGCCACCCATGGAAAGGTCAACCCACCTAAATGCATATTCGCCATTCGGGATGATCGCCACGCCACGATACAGTACCAGGACATGTGCGTGTAATATTCTTAGGATATGAGGGCGGAGGTAGACACCGCCGCCGGCGATGTGGTAAATGTAGGTACTGTGTGCAACCGCCCCTGCGAAAGCGGCAGTATGTCTATGTGTGAGGTGAGGGTGTCGTGTGTTCCGCTGTGCCAGTGTAATGTGTGTGACACTGTAAAATGTGTATGTAGGTGACATGTGACAGGCGGAGTGGAATAACATGTGTAGGCATACAGTATAGGAACCACAGGCGTATGTATAGCAGTACCCACAAAGTAGTACTGAGAGCTCCTCACTGGCTAGGCGCGTGGCGACGTAAAATGATGCAAATCGAAAATGTCCCAGAATGTACCACAGGAGTATAGCCAACATGACATGCAAAGGACGCATGTACAAACCATCACCGTATGTATGGCACCGACATATTAATTCCAATACGATATATCGGCAACGTTACGCAGCAATAGTTATGTACCGCGAAATACGCATGTGCTACCCGGCACCGATTGTGGACACGTATCGTCCCGTAAACACCGCTGTGTGTTCTACGAGTGTTAAACAAGCAATCGCCACCCGAATAGGTGGCAACCGGTAGCATACAGGCCGTCCCAACTACAGGACCACAATGACCGTAAATATCCGTGACAAAATGCCAAGGGATAGTCGGCACGTACGAACAGCTGCAGATATACTACCGATTTGACGGAGGAATACATGCAGGAAGCACACAAGCAGGCGGTACCGACAGCAGACGACATCAACAAAACCTACACTCCTAGAACAACAGACAGGTAACTTGCAACTCCCCAGGCAGGGATGGAGCACACACAGAAGCATACCGTGTATGTACAAATGCAAGGCCCACAACCCGTACCCGTCACCCACAGCCGCCGATATACCCCATCGCACATATCAAAGGGATACAATCCGAAATAGCAGCAAAAACATACAGGCAGTTAATGACAGCGGCATACCCGCAACATCCCGCATGGGAACCACTATCAGCAGCGGATGCATACCTGCATCCGTTGTGTACAGGAATACAAGAGCTATGTTACACATCAGAATGCAAAACGCCATCGACAGACGCTGGCAGAACACGGACACACACATGTGGAACATAATACCATACCCAACACACACAATCCATGGCTAACACCACAGCCAAATGTACCTGACGCCACACATAGCGGTTGTAGTCACACATAATATAACACAATACATACCATCCCCACGAAGGTAGTGCAGATAACCAACGCCCAGACGATGAATGAACCATGCCCTAGTTCTGACGAGTACCGTACGAATGGAGAAGATGCACAGGTGATATGCGCATAAGTACACACCGAGGAATAGCTATTGGTGTGATGAACCCACATGCCGCAGGTGACGACGGATATAAGGAAGACTCCCAGGATAGTCAAACTGTATGTTCATACCGAACAAAGACGTTATTCCTACAAGAGCCGATCACTTGTCAGTAGCGAGACACAAACGGAATACGGAAAGCAATACAGGAAAGGTATGTAAAACCCACGAGATGTACTGGTGTGTAACGCATGATATGTATGACGAATCGGCACTGTATGTGAATGGTGTTTGTCAGTAAAGATACCTGTCCATAAAGGAAAGAGTGGTGAAAGGTGGTTATGTAGTGTTAACCTGCTGAGTATACCAACCACTGTGGACACCGTGTGCACAGCAGTGGGACATCATGTACACAGCTGGGATAGCCCAAGGGGTGCCATAGTGATTTAAAACACAGAACAATGCCACCACCCACGCTGATGCTGGCAGTGGATGTCCAACAATGAAGTGCCACAGCAGGATAGGACATGTATGTATAGTGTCACAGCACACATGTCTATGGGCAGATATTGTCGATGTCATACGTAATGTGTGCACGAAGTGCACGTATGCCTCGCAGTAGGGGTGACCATGTCAAGTATGTATAATGTAAAGCTATCATGATGGATATGTTCAGACATTATACACAGTATCACAGGCATAGCATGCATGATGGAGGTATGGCCTAGTGTTATGTACATTAACAGGATATGTATGGCCTGCAGATATGGGACAGAGTAGTAGCAGAATAGCCACCCAAAATGGAAGGAACATCAAGTAACCATGTCCAAGCTATCTGTAGCAGGTGCAATGTGTGCAACAATGATGTCTGGCAGGTCCATGTGTAAACACATGTGCAATGTACACAGTCGTGCCACCCCCCCATGGTACTGTCCACTGGACAGCAAAGGTGGATGTCAACTGCATGTCTACACAGTACTGCTGTTGTAGTGGTCCCATGTGTATGTGTCACCCTATCAGCAAGGGAGCTATCACATGACCAGTGCCACAGTGTGTCCCTGTGGGATGTGCACAGGACCTATGTTCTACGGCATGGTGTGTGTCTAGTCTGTGTAGGTAAACAGAAGCCCAGGCTAAGCAATGTGGCTTGTGTGCACATATGCATGACTGCTTCATTCACCCTGCCCACTGCAAATGCCATGTAGGAGTACTACATGCATCAGTAATTCGGAGGACATGGCCCATGGCAGAGTACATGACACCACTGTGTAAGTGGTATGCAGATGAGTACAGATGTGTTCCCCATCTGTCATCTGCATATGTAAACTGTCTGAGCCTGGTATACATCGGCATGACTATACTGTGACATGGAAAGTTGTAGCCATTGTGGAAGGCACA
Source organism: Protopterus annectens (assembly GCF_019279795.1). NCBI lineage: Eukaryota > Metazoa > Chordata > Ceratodontiformes > Protopteridae > Protopterus > Protopterus annectens. The sequence goes on along the minus strand of NC_056746.1, from coordinate 988,726,612 downwards.
CCACGAATGTGTTATAGTAACCCTGCCCGTGTGTAGATGTGTGTATGGCACAAGTACAAAGGCTACCAATGTCCCAGCAACACACATAGTCCAGATATGTGTGGCCCTGCAGATGTGTACCCACGCCACAGTGGAATATGACAACCACAGCACCATGTGGGGCATGTGTGTGTACAGCAACCATGTACAATGTGATATGCATGTATAGGGACAGTATCCACGTGATACCCAGTGGATGACTGTCGCTATGCAAAGGTGATGTGTATGCACCATCTGTGATGTATCTGACACAATGACATCTACACGATATATCTGCCACACCGACACCTGTATGGTTGTTAGCAGTATGAGCTGGTGGAGCTAGAATGCTGCCAGGTATGTAGATGTGGGACATGTAGACATGGACATTACTCCGTGACAGCATGTTGTGTATGTAAGCAAATAGTGAACATGAGGGGACACATGACTGAGGACTGTGTAATGCCACATGTACCTTACATGTCGTAGGTAGCATGATATGCTTGCACCACTGTGTGACCTGTCCAGGAGTCACATAGCCTAACATCCTGAGACACAGGGTATGATGTGATGGTGGATGTGTACATTGCCAATACCAGAATGTGGAATGGTGCTGAAGGGCAATGTGGGGATAATGTCTGATCTGTTACCCTCTGTACTACACCAACCACCCATGCAATGGTATGACAGGTGGCCATCATGTGGATGTGGTGTGCTGTGGCACAGACGCCCAACAAGGGTGCCAGTAAAGGCATGGAAGTCGTCAATGAGTGTGTGAAGCATGTATGTGAGGATGTGCCCCAGTGCCATACCGAATGGTGCAGTCATGTCTGTATGAATGCAGTCCCACACGTGCAATGCACTACCACCCATGTGTAGTGTGATAGATGCGGTGGTGTGGTGGTCAAGGTACACAACGTCCATGAATGGGCTAGCAGTTAATTCAGTGGGCTGCTGCAGAGACACATAACAACCAGTTTGGCGGGATATAACAGCTATGGAGATTGGAGGTGACATTGGGACAGTGTCCGAGGACATAATGTATGCATGGCAGTACCATGTATGTGTCCACAGGGAAAATGCGATGTCCATGTATGGATTGGAACCCTGTAGTGAGTGAGAGTGTATATTATTGGTAGGTATCCCATTGGCTGGCATGTTGCCAACAACATCTCTGTTGGCAATGCCTGGGTGACTGTCGTATGCTACATTGAATGTGGATGTAGCCAAACAACACAGACATACCACCACACTGCGTGAGGGCCCACATTGCAAAGTATGGTGGTCATGTGTAGGTAGCTAGCTGTGGAGTATGTGATGGACCACGAGGACACACCATGACTGTCAAGTGATGCACCACACACAATTGAACATACCCACCGTGCAACAGCCTGCACATGCGCCCATACAGCACATGTGCATGGAACATGCATACCACCGTGGCATCTGTGAGAAGGCCAGTACCACCATGTCTCTGTGTGGAATAGCATGGTCCCTACCAGTGCGTACATGTAGCGGAAGTGCATTGTGATATGTGTCAGCATAGTCATGTATACTGTCCATCTGCCAGGGTGCCATGCCATTAACTACCCCCGTCAGCAGATGTTGGTAGTACCGGCTGTTGAGCACATGTACCATGTATGCTGCAATGGGTGTGTGTCCAGGGTGTGGCTAGCAGGGCCGCAAAGCATATATGTCCATCAACCAGAGGGGGGATGTCTGTAGGTATAGCACACAGACACATGGAGGTATGGTGCATGCCAAGGGTAGTGTAGGTATGGTATGTCTTGTTTAATGTGTCACCCAGCTATGTGTAGTGCATGGCCAAGCATGTGTGGGTACATGGGAGTCCATACTAAGGAAGTGCGTGTTGCTGTCAGCACATGGCAGTAGCAACTGTCCAAGGTGCAATGTACAGTATGATAACACAGCCAGCATGTAACCTGTGGTGTACAGTGTACTCACCGTCACGTGTCACAATGTGTCTAGCGGTCACAGACATGGGTATCCGAACATGGAGTACCTATGATGCATTTGTCTTAGAAAAACATACAGTATGTGTGTAAATCACTGTGTGATGTGGGATCCACTCACCTGTGTGTGTTGCAGTCCAGGTATGTGCCTGGGAGGTATGATCTGTGTACAATCTGGACTGGCAGGTGTGCTCTGTAGAGCATGGAGGCAGGTCCCAGGCACCGCAGATTAATGTCAGGCATGCCTTACTGTGTGTGCAGTGCATGTGTACAGCACAGTGGGGGGTGCAAGCATTGTCACACATCACTGCATGCTGTGCCTGCCTGTGACAGCCCTGCTGGTGACAGACATGTGACACTGCTGCAGAGGCAGCATAGCATGTGAAGATGGACATGTGGGCCCCACACCCTAGGCAGATGTCCGCAGATCATGTGTGCCACAGTACTGTGGTTGACCATGACTGTCATACTGGATCAATACCACATGCCTGCATAAGTACAGTATGATCATAGTCAACAGTCGCAGTGACAGAGTAGGCAAATGTACAGTATCCCTGTGTGCAGACCACTGCCTACTGTACACTCGGCTAGACACACACCCAGAGGGTGAATACACCATTGAGCCATCAGATGTCCCATTCCACGTAGCCTGTACAATGTCATCACAGGGTGGTCACAATAGCATGTGGTAAGACAGACATATTGTACCAGGTGATGTGTCATGTGTGCATATGTTGACTTGCACAGCCGTTCACATGTCTGCAACATACCGGTGTATGATGCATACTGTTACATGATGTGTGGAACTGCACTGTGACACACAACAGGGCCATCTGACACAGGTGTGTTGTGAATGGTGTAACCCATGTTCACACAGGATACACACTGCTGCTGTTGGCAGCCATGCTGGTGGCTACCAGTGGTGCATGCAATGGTCATACAGACATACTGCATACAGTGTTCATGCAGGGATGTCCATCCTTGTGGATGATGTGTTGCTATGTGAAGGTAGGTGTGTGTTGTGAATGTTACACATCCAGATGACACCATCTGGTGCAGTCATGGTCGTCGACAGCATCACACACATCCACAGCAGTCAGAACCCTGTCCTGAGAATGTGTGTCAGTCACCCTGAC